>NW_028178472.1:0-17500 GCF_964030765.1 Micromesistius poutassou | reverse complement strand
TGAGCCCTGGCCTTGGCCTGTCACTAGCTTCAACACTGCAGTGAGTTCTAGTGAGGCAGTCATCCCAGGACATGATCCCTCCGGACCAGGAGGGGCGGAGCCAAGTCACCGGCTCCAGAACGGGGAGAACAGAAGGCTCGCCGCCCGGGACTCGGGGGCATGCGAGGCCCGAGACCAGGGGCCCGAGACCAGGGGCCCGGGGCCACACGAGACCAGGGGCCCGGGGCCAGGGGCCCGAGACCACACGAGACCAGGGGCCCGGGGCCACACGAGACCAGGGGCCCGAGACCACACGAGACCAGGGGCCACACGAGACCAGGGGCCCGGGGCCACACGAGACCAGGGGCCCGAGACCACACGAGACCAGGGGCCCGGGGCCACACAAGACCAGGGGCCCGAGACCACACGAGACCAGGGGCCCGGGGCCACACGAGACAAGGGGCCCGGGGCCAGGGGCCCGGGGCCACACAAGACCAGGGGCCCGAGACCACACGAGACCAGGGGCCACACGAGACCAGGGGCCCGGGGCCACACGAGACCAGGGGCCTGAGACCACACGAGACCAGGGGCCCAGGGCCAGGGGCCCGGGGCCACACGAGACCAGGGGCCCGGGGCCACACGAGACCAGGGGCCCGGGGCCACACGAGACCAGGGGCCCGGGGCCAGGGGCCACACGAGACCAGGGGCCCGGGGCCAGGGGCCACACGAGACCAGGGGCCCGGGGCCACACGAGACCAGGGTCCCGAGACCACACGAGACCAGGGGCCCGGGGCCAGGGGCCACACGAGACCAGGGTCCCGAGACCACACGAGACCAGGGGCCCGGGGCCACACGAGACCAGGGGCCCGAGACCAGGGGCCCGGGAGCACGCGAGACCAGGGGCCCGAGACCAGGGGCCCGGGAGCACGCGAGACCAGGGGCCCGGGGCCACACGAGACCAGGGGCCCGGGGCCACACGAGACCAGGGGCCACACGAGACCAGGGGCCCTGGGCCACACGAGACCAGGGGCCACACGAGACCAGGGGCCCGGGGCCACACGAGACCAGGGGCCACACGAGACCAGGGGCCCGGGGCCACACGAGACCAGGGGCCCGGGGCCACACGAGACCAGGGGCCACACGAGACCAGGGGCCACACGAGACCAGGGGGCCGAGACCACACGAGACCAGGGGCTCGGGGCCACACGAGACCAGGGGCCCGAGACCACACGAGACCAGGGGCCCGGGGCCACACGGGGCCAGGGGCCCGGGACCAGGCGGGACCCGGGAGCACACGAGACCAGGGGCCCGGGGCCACACGGGTCCAGGGGCCCGGGACCAGGCGGGACCCGGGAGCACACCACTCCATGTTTTGATTCCTTTCAGGTTTCCCCTCCAATTCAGAATATCAGTTTCAAACAGGGTTTATTTCACCCACTGGAGCACGGCGCTCACAGCGGCCCAGCGGCCTGTGGGTCTGTGTTAGGGTGCTGCTGTTCATTCAATTGCTTGAGTTGTAACTGACAGTAAAAGTGTATGATAAAAAAAGCTGTGCGCTGCATTCATGTACGTGAGACCAAACAAGGTTATGCTATCTTCTTCCCTCCCGCCCAAACGTGTCCGTTTTTTTCCACTGCTAATGATCAACAAAACCTGAGATAACGGGCAGCTGTCCCAACCCCTCCCTGGGTCCTCACCTGCCCTCCTTGCCTGGCACCGTAGGGCCCCCACCTCAGCGGTGAACACGAGGAGAATCCCCCTCCCCCCCCCCCCACGAGGCTGTGGTCATGTGTGTAAGATCCCACTCCATCACATGACGACAAAGTGCACCAAGCTGGGATCATTCTAGTAACAAATATGCGTCTTATGGGCCGATTGATACGTTTTCTTCAGATTCTCCGTGAGGTGCTGCCCAGGCCTGGGCCCTCCTCTGGATGGTAACCCTACACCTGGACCCGCCTGGCCCCCAGCCCCAGCATTCCAGGGTCAGCAGCCCAGCACGGCTGGCCACAATGAACATGGCCTTGACTGAGTCACCCCCAACCCCCCACCACCATCACCCCCTCCCTTCCCCGTCTCATTTGTGAAGACCTTGGATTAGTAAGCGATGTTACGGACCACACCTCATTGGAGATCTCAGAGCTGTGCTCTCTGCTATGTGAGCATACCACCCCCCCTCCCCCTCCTCCTCCTCCTCCTCCCCCCGACAACGAACACCATAGAGCCACTTCCTTTGAGGGAAGTCAGGCCCCCACCATCACGACGGCTCTCATGTGACCCCATGGCACGTCAGCTAGTTGCAATTGTCCACAAGGAAGAATCAACAACCAACCCCCTATACTAGACCTGGCCTTGAACACAGGCATGGACGACATCCAGGTTTTAGGTAATAACAAACATGGGGAAACGTGTCTGTGGGTGGGGGGGGGGGACTGAAGACTGAAGACTCATAAGAGCGCTGCAGACGCATTGGCGATTAATGACCGCGACGTGCAGGCCTAGGATTAACGGATTATTTTGTTTACGTTCAGCCGTCGTCCAATGAGATGTTTTAACAGCTTTTGCAGGCTTCTTCGTTTTACGTAATTGTATTATGGTCTGGGCTTCCCATGTTACGTCATGTAGTAAATAGGCTATATTCCGTTTCGAGACAAATCGCTTGCATCTTATTAATTGTAATTGTAGACATGTGAAGAGAGAGCGACTGCTTGGCTCGGAGGTTGTCGCGCTGCAAGTCTTGATTTATGAGCCACATGTGAGATGGAGCGAATGCAAGCCACATGTGTTTTGTTTTTGTTTTGATCGGAAGTGGGGAGGAGGGGAGACGGTGTGTGTAGGGGGAAGGCGGCGCACGCTTACCTTCCATCCTGCAGAGCTGTTGCTGTCGCCTTTGTCCTTGAAGTATGGCACACACCTCACCATCCAGTCGTAAATCTGCGACAGCGTCAGCCTCTTGTCCGGCGTGCTCTCGATGGCCTTGGTGATCAGGTCGGCGTAGGAGAGGTTCCCCCACGCGTTCCTCCGCGACGACGACTTCCTCGGGGTCTGCTGCGCGCCGAGGCCGTCAGCGGCCAGCGCGCCTGACGTGGCCGACGGCGAGTCGGAGGAGAGCGGGGATCCTCCGCTCTCCTGGCCGAGGGAAGAGAGCAGCCCGTCGGCCACGGGGCTGCTGCTGCTATGGTCCTCCGACGCCCCGTTGGAGCCGTGGATGTCGATAGCTGCCGCGGTGGCATGGTCCTCTTCGTCGTCCTCCTCCTCGGGTATGATATCTGTGTCATTACTCTCCGGTTTCGCTGCGTTTGACTCTGGTCGGGGCAGCGGCCAGGTGCACGACCGTGGCCGCTTCTGTGGCTCAAAGTCAGGGTCAATTGCCACGTCCGAGTCGCTGAGAAGGTCGAGGTCCGAAACCTCCGCCATCTCGGCCAGCGGAAGAAAAAAAAACACGTATCCCCGATCGCAGTGGATGAACTTTAGTTTGGGAAAGACGAAGTGCTGTCAAAGTCGCATTCCATGAATGCGCGTGCCCGTTCTTTGTTGCTATTGAAGCCTCCTGGAGGCTCGTCACAGTTTCTTTAACCCTGAGGAGGACACACAACCAGCAACATTAAGACAACACACAACCAGCAACACATAAGCTTACAATTACAGACCACACATCACGTCCAATCCATTCCAAACCCCTTTAACCATGTTTATGTCCAAAATTGATTTTATGCGTTATATTTTCAAACTGCAGGCTAAAGCTACAACTATTAACAAAATAAATAAATACAAAACACACACACACACACACACCCCTGTCTAATTCAACACATTATGCAGTCCAATCGTCTATAACAATGCGTTCAATCCGGCCCCCCCCCCCCCAAAAAAAAAAAAAAAATACCCGTTGTGGTGCAAGGTAACCAAACAGTGTACTACACCCACTCGGTATCAAGGGCCACGGAGAAGGGGCTCCGACGTCATCACAGTCCGCGGGGAGACCCTCAGCACGTCGTCCAGCGGACACTCGGTCCTGAGCCCGGACTAAAACCAGAGACCCGATCCCGTACAGTCGACATTCACACTCCCGCACTTCCAGTGGACATCTTTTCGACTCACACCCTTTGACTTGACTACAAACACTAAAAAGGGGAGAACGCAGCCTAAGTGAGGACAACTATCACTGTGGATATGGAATAAGAACGCCACCTCGATCTGGGTTACTGTACCTCGCTGGCTCTGCTGCTCTCAACGCTGCACACACAGATACACTCGCACACACACATACCAAACACGAGTCGGTGAGAGCCAGCCCCCTGGAGCCCGCAGCGGGATCGCCTTTTAAAGAGACACGCTCGAGGAAAGGGGAGCAGGCAGCATGCCGAGACTAGCCGCTGTATGGACCGGGGACGGGGCACGTCCGGACATGTTCACACTCAGAAAATGTACTGACGGTGAAAAGAGCCATGTGAAATAAAATATACAACGGTTTTTAACAATAGTATAGCCTATAAACTCGATTTATTTTTACCAAATAATTTCGATAGCCTATTTGACATTTGTTGACATGTGTTCTAATTGGATGACACGTGTTGACTAATTAGTGACCAGATATAGGCTATTATGATGGGGATCCATAGTTCAAAATTAGCTTATTGTTTCACATGTAGTCGACTTCTTTTGCTATGCGGACCCATATTCAAATGCGTATTTAAAGCCCCCCGTTATAAGATGGAGTTTAATAGTTTAGTTGAGTGTATTTTGATATTGACGCAGACCCTCCGCCTGTTGCCCCGGAGTGGAACTGCGTACGGCGCCTTTAACCGTCGAGGGAGCGACTGTCAATCACGGCTG
Organism: Micromesistius poutassou; assembly: GCF_964030765.1. Lineage (NCBI taxonomy): Eukaryota > Metazoa > Chordata > Actinopteri > Gadiformes > Gadidae > Micromesistius > Micromesistius poutassou. Next base: position 12,685 of record NW_028178472.1, on the reverse strand, counting down.
TCAGGGCTCACGTGACACGCCCCCTTTTGGAGCCAGTTCCAACTCATCGAAGATGACGTCAACCCATTTATTAGCCAAAGATTAAGGCAAGAAGAAATCCTATAGCTTTCTCCTTGCTGTAAGTGGTGCTGCTCTGCCCTTCCCCCAACCCGTCCCTCTCCTCGCTTCATCACAACAGGCTTCATCTGCAGGTTCTCTTTGTGCAAGAATGCGAGTCGGCTCGGCTGTGTGCTGTGATCTGTCAATGGAGTCGGAGCTCAACGTAACCATTACTCATTTCTTATGAAATCAATCTGATGATCATACATGAACACACACAGTTCTGTTTAACATTCCTAGACAGGTATAGGCTACCCCCTACAAACACAAAATATATAGTATAGGACCTACACAAGTGGAAAGAATAATATCCAAATGTTAAATTAAAGCATGTCTGGAGGTTGGTTGGCGCACGCACATGCACACGCGCGCGCACACACACACACACACACACACACACACACACACACACACACACACACACACACACACACACACACACTCTCTCTTTCTTTGTTCCCTGCGCACCAAAGAGAATACCTGATGCAGCAGTTTAGCGCCTGCAGAGAGCCCTATTAACTGTTCACTGGGTGCATGCAGGTGGGAGTGTGTGTGTGTGTGTGTGTGTGTGTGTGTGTGTGTGTGTGTGTGTGTGTGTGTGTGTGTGTGTGTGTGTTTAAGCAAATTATTATATTTCAAAGGTTTTCTTTATTGTGAAACCTCTACAGCACCTCACACATGGCTGTGGAGATGCTTCACTCACACACACACACACACACACACACACACACACACACACACACACACACACACACACACCACAATGTAGGCCATACCCTTGTATTGTGTGAATGCCACAGGCATGGGAATACAACTGTAGTGTTTATGTCCCTATGTCGTCTTTGGTATCATTTTAATTTCTGATATTGGAGTTCCATCACTTCAAAACACAGACTATTAACCTTATACAAGTAAACTGTCGAACACAGAGAATTGTACTCTTGGCTCTCTTCAACGACTTCCTTCCTGTCCCCTCTGAGGCTTTCAGCCATAAGAGCAGGGTCGTTGTACAGGAATAACTGCAATGGGACGCACAACAGCAGCCAGTACAACACTCACCTATGTTACCAAACTGCACTGACCGGTCTGCTGGAAGGGTCCTTTTGGACGTGTGTGTGTGTGTGTGTGTGTGTGTGTGTGTGTGTGTGTGTGTGTGTGTGTGTGTGTGTGTGTGTGTGTGTGGGGGGGCTATACAAACTCATTTTAAAGTTATAGTGTAAAACAAAGCATAAATATGGAGCGAGCCGACCGTCAAAATGAACCCATACATACATAAATACATAAATACATATACATCCACAGAGCTAACAGATGGGACAGACACTCCACCTCCTCCTATGGAGGGTGGGGTGAGGGAGGGAGGCGTCTCTGTTTGTGTTGTGGTGTTTTCCTTCTTTTTCTTTTTTCTCCGTCCAAGCAGCATAATGCTCTGATTGGATTACTCCCCCCCCCCCCCTGTGAGTAGAGCATGATTGATTTTCCAGACAGGAGGGTGAACAAGCTAAACTCTAAGCTAACCTCCCAACTAAACCAACCAGCACACCCTCCTCCTCATAGCCCCTCCTCACTGTATTGGTGATGAAGCATTATGTCTGTATGTCTGTCTGTCTTATGCATTGCTGTTGGACTTTGACGTTATATTACAACTCAGACTTATGTCATGGATTGAATTTGAACCTTTGCATTCTAGAGGCAAACATGGTCAATGCATGTCTCTGTACAATACAAGGACCTATTTCTACTGACACCAAACGGACAACATTAATAATAATCCAGGAACCTTTGAACAGTGACATGGGAAAGACCTGGATCGGATGGAGTGGACATTACCAGTTAAGGTTCTAATAAAGACTGGCTGGACTGGGCTGGGCCAGTACTGGAAGCACAGGCTGAATGGTGCAGAGGGATGACCTCATGCATCCAACCATGCAACAAGCCGTTACACAATCGACACAATCATTACCTCTGCTGCCATCTATTGACATAGGAGCTATACTGCCGTAACCAACGCATGAACGCGCGTTTTCATTGTGCTTAGGTCATTGGAAATTCATAGAAGTCATTGTAATTATCATTAATATATACAAATTATTTAATTATGATCAAAACAGTATTCCATTTGGTGCTTAACATAATTATTGCGATATAGAAAACTACAAAATAATATTAGTAATTATATATGAATAACTGCAAGCACGCTGCAGTTTTGAAAACACTGGATTGTTTAATCAAAAGTAATAATGGAACATAGTGAACTATGGATAATCCACACAGTATATTATTTTATCTTTTAATTGTATAGAAAATTACAGCTTTTTACAATTACTTTATTTTCAGGCATTTTATTAATTGAACAAAAATACACGTTAGACAAAATATAAAGAGTTAAGGATTTAGTGTAACGTGGTCAGTCGTTTTCCACTTTGCCCCCTTTCACCAACAGAGGGCAGTATTCATCTACTCTCAAAGACCAATGAGCTCATCTCTCCTTGAAATAAGCACCTGTTTGCCTCATGGGTGACAGACGCTTACATACACTAGAGGCCCTCTGATCAGCAACAATCCACAGATCAACTTAAGCCAAATTGAGGTAGTTAGGACAATGTCCATAGCTGTCCCAGAATATAGTCAAGCCCAAGGAACAAATGGTACCCAAACATTATAAATAGTATTCGGTGCCTATACAATATTATTATTGTTATTATATATATATATCATTTCTCATTATATTAAGTTCGGCCCTTCAAGGGCCAGACTCGACAATAACGTTGAAATAAAGACAAAAGAATGGTTTGGTTCAGTGTCCTCAGCGATGTTCTTCTGGTGTTTGGTTTGATTCCTTAGTGCGGTCGCCCTGCTTCCAGTATGCGTCTGTCTGCATCTCCAACAGTCTTGAGACGGTACGCTTGAAGGCAAAGATCTCTTCTTCTGCTGTGAAGAGAGACAGTTGCTGGGCTGCCACCTAGAGGGGACAACACACACACAGCAGAGTCAAAGGTCAATACACTTCAAACGTTCTCTAGTGACTTTCAACAAAACGAATATTCCTAAATAAGTTGTTTTGGACGCGTGGTCGGGGCTGGACATGAACCAATGTCCAGTGAGCTGCATATATTTGGGTTCTGACAGCCATTTCTTCACAGTTTAGCATGTACATTTTTAAACCACAATGTTTTCACTCAGAAAATGAAGGTTCAAGCACACCAGCTTTGATGACACCTAACACAATATGCATTACTATGAATGAAAAACAAATATGCATGGCAAATGTCTGCAATTTAATTACCCAGCAAACAAACGTTTTCCCTTATAATATGTCCTACATATGAACGAGTTAGCTCAGGATTTGGGCTATTTTTATATTTGCAACCCTTCGTTAGAGAAGAGCAATGAGACCCCTTCATGTGGACTGATTCAGTCATCCCCTTACGTAGCAGGTATAACTAGCTGATGTCAATTCCCATGTGCCAGAGCATTGACTTAAAAAACCTTCCAGGTAATGCAAACATTTATCCGTTTGCTTGAAATAAACTGGAATCCTGCCTATGTTACAAGCAGTTACTACTCTTATCAATAGTTATTTCTGTTCTGTGTTTGTTGGTAGCTAATGCTGATTGACCAAAGAGGGGCCTCACTGCTCTGGGCAAACCCAGAGGAGAACCACAAAAGGAAACCAAACCTTTTAGCATAAAGTCGTGTAATGGAACAAAGCCATGTTTCAGTCTTTCCTCAGCACTGTTCTTTACTTTAGGATGAGACAGGTAAGGTGAGGGCCGGTAAGGAGGTGAGGGCCGGTAAGGAGGCAAGACAGGTAAGGTGAAGGCAGGAGAGGAGGTAAGACAAGTAAGGTGAGGCCAGGTGAAGGAGTAAGACAGCTAAGGTGAGGCCAGGTGAAGGAGTAAGACAGGTAAGGTGAGGCCAGGTGAAGGAGTAAGACAGCTAAGGTGAGGCCAGGTGAAGGAGTAAGACAGGTAAGATGAGGCCAGGTAAGGAGGGTCAGACAGATAACATGAAGGCAGGTCAGGGGGTGAGACAGGCGCCGTGGTACCCCGCTGAGGCCCAGGTCGTCGAGCAGCTGTCGGTCCCTGATGTCTCCGTCTCCAGAGTGGAAGAACAGAGCCTCCAGAGGGGCCGCGGCCTGGATCACCACCCGCACCTGGAGCAGCAGGGCCAGAGAGACGGGGGTCAGGGGGTCGGCCTCCTGCTGTGTGCTTTCACTGGCGCATCGAATCTTATTAAACAATGATGCTTCATGATAGAGTGAGACAGAGAGGAAGGTATGGGAGAGAGAGGGGAGGACATGGAACGAACGGCCCTCACTGGCTCGTCTTTACTGGTTCATTGAGGTGGGGCCTCAGCCTGGTCAATACCAGAGCTGGTTGGACTTCTTTAATCGTTAATAAAAAGGTAAAAATTAGGTAAAAAACCACCAGGGAAAGGTTAAAACCGACGGTATCCCGTTTACCAACAGGCAGGGGGCAATAAACCATTTCACCATTTAAGACTGTTGTCACATAAGCAATGACAGCATTGTTATGAATGTATGAACAACAGTGTATTGCATTTCTCCTTGTAAAGCCGGATAATGGAATGATAGACCGCTATGCCAAATGTGATGGTTTGTCTTTCTATTGCATGTTAATGTCACAAAGCTAATGCTTGTTTCTAGTGACTAGTCTAATATCACTCACTCATGGACTATCAATAGACTGAAAAAATGTATTACCAAATTTGAAATGTTCTAAGCAGGCTAGTTTTAGTTAAATTTAAAAAAAAATGACGATTTATGGACCTGGCAGTTTGACCGGGAACATTTAGTTTATGGATGGACACAGTCTACACTGTCTCAATACATCAGCTACACTTTACATAAACCCTCATCAGAATTTTTTGTTTGAATCCCAGAATCATGTCACACTTCATGTTTTGGGCATTTGCACCACCCATTTTGGTCACATCTCCCCCCTCCCGCTTATAGTACATTTGCAGATTTTTCCAATAACTTATAAAAAATAAGAGCTACAGACATCAAACCTCCTCAAGTCTTATAGATTGGTAAATCTATAATAATCCTGATGGGAGGGGTATGTGGTAAGATTTATCAGGTGATGTCATTGACATCTGAAGCCTCCTTCTACCCCAATCACAGAAACTGAATAGTGGAGAAGGGGAACACATGAGCAGTGCCTTGTTACTCCTGAGCATCAGGGGACATTGGAGAGCCTATGTCCAAACAGCCAACTATTGTATGGCCTGATACTGGAAAATATAGCCTATACGTATGTGATAGAAAGCCTGGTGTATCTACTAAAGAAAATCTACGTGCACACAAATCATTAGATTATGCACCCTTTTAAAGATTGGATTCATAACTTCTAGTAAAGGGAGTGTACCCCATGGTGTGTCAAACCTTTTCTATCCCTGGCTTTTGGGATTAGCACAGGTAACGGCCCAACAAGTCTGGGCCATATTGATGGGTGTCTTTCTGCCCACTGACTGCGTGCGCCTATCTGCTGTTGCATTGCCCACAAACCGTCTATATGTTGAAGTCTGGGGCAAGCATATCTTGACTTGAGCAGGGCTGCCTTAAGGGACAGAATACTGCAGGAATTAATGTTTTCTTCTTCTTTTTTTAACGGTGGTTGTTCCTAGCATGGCTCCGCCCGCCTACGTACTACCGCTCAATTTTAATTTCCCTTCCAACGCATTCAATCTTTGGAATCATGTTAACCATATTGTCTTTAATATGTACAGTATATGTATGGGCTCGGGGCGGCTACCTTGAGGTCGTAGAAGGTGTCGATGAGGGTGATGAAGCGCCGGGCCTGGTCCTTGAGCTCCAGGGTGAGCAGAGGAACGCTCCGGATGAACACCGTGTCAAAGTGCCCGGCCATCTCCAGGTAATCACTGGCGCCCGCGGGCTGAGCACAGAGCGACAGACGGCAGAGGTCAGAGGTCAGACACCGCCGGCCCTCGGGCCTTAAGGGGACGGCCCCGAGGGGACGGCTGCACTCGGCCCTCCTTCCGGTTCATTCCGCTTCCTTCGTGCTTCACGTGTGCCTTTTTTGGCACATAGATATTTATCATAAGCAGTTAAATACATATGAGTGTTTTGTTTTTCCTGGTGTCTTTATACACAGGACAGTGAAGAGATTATAGGAGAGTTGGTTGCAGAAGTGAGGGAATGATTTGTAGGATAGGACCACAGGAGGGAATCAAACCTGTGTTGCTACGAAGCACTTTGCCCACTGCTTATGAGTAGAGGGATGAGCCAAGATTCAAGAAGTTGAAATTATTTATTTTTGAAGAAATGAGGCAAGCAGCTCGCTTCAAAGCTAGTGAGTGTCAATTATTGAGTGTAGGCAATGCAACGGCGCCGTAAGCCTGCTTTAAATATATAGCGCACACGCACTAACAAGGAGTCTGGCTGCTCGGAAACCAAACCAGGGAAGACTTCACAGAAGCAGCCCGGGTTTGGACGAATAAAAGGAATGATTGGAGAGGAACGATTGACTCACCGTGCCACACAGCTGGTGGAAGGTGCAGTCCGCCAGAGAGCCCGAGGTCTTCTCCAGCACCAGCTCCCTGCCCAGCACCGTCAACACCCGCCGACCCGTCTCTACGACAACCAAACAACCACCCCCCGTCTCCAATGGCGTTCAGTTCTCATACCGTCTCGCAAGACCCACACCTGTAGCTCCGGTACATTTACAGATCATAGTAACAGAGAGATAACAACAGCTATGTTTCGTTCAGCTTTATGGCGTCTGGACTTTTAGGATTTAGTATTTTAGGATTTTAGGATTTTAGGATTTTAGTTTAGGATTCCTCAGATCCGTGACAATAACCCCGCTGCTCCTTCCCTTGCTCTCCTGGTTCAGTCTATCTGGTGCTCTGCTCGCCCGGGAGTTCTCCAGCAAGGGCCCGGACTCTAAACAGTCTAAACTCATTCATTTCATTGATTTATTTAAAGGACAGTGCACATTAATCTACAGCTCTGTAAATGTGCCAGTGTTAGCCAGCAGTAGTCCTTTGGCAAGATGTTAAGCTAGGCACAGAATGGCTAAAACGTAAAAAACATTAAATAATACACACAGCAACAGATAGCAGTATAACATGATCCGGTCTTCTGGGTCCCCACCACTCTGATTTGTTATGTGTCTCCTGTGCTGTTTGGTGACTAGTGTCATCGGTTAAATCAGGTGTGTAACCATTGCCCGGTTAGAGGGAAGATATGTAGGTCAGAATTGGATTCAAAACCATCAGTCCTGCATGGCTGGCAATACAGCCATCTATACTTAATGTCTGTATGAGGGTGAACCATAGGCATTCAATAAGCCTGCACCACAGCGAAAACAAATGACACATATCAAACCTCAGTCATAGAGGGACCTGGCTGGTTTGTCACATTCAGAAGAGGGGCGGGTGTTTCCAATGTTCGTTTGTTTATTATTAGGAATAAAGAATTGTATAAATTACGTTCTCACTAAATCTAAGGACTGAAAAATGCTTGAGGTACGGGGTAAAATGGTCAGTTTTGGTGTCATCATAAGATCTGATTTGCTCTGCAGTGAAATAGCCATGCATATCCACCAGGGAAAGATCTGTGTGAATGAATAGGTGACCAACTATGTGTTCCATCGTTATGTACTGTTGCATTTCTATTATTTTTGCGGTCTTCTGTTTAGTTTTTTTGAAAAAAAAAAATAGATTTCAAAAAAAAAGAAAGAAAAGAATCGTATCAATTATGAATCTGCAATCTGCTTTATGAGGTCGGTTCAGTTTTAAACATGCTTCACCGCGACCCCCCTCTATTTACTGTAGTCGTGTGTCAGCCTCCACTCTAACCCGCTGCTCCACCGCCCACCAATCAGTCTTTCTGCAAACAATTAAAACATGAATTCCTTCTTCCATACCGCTTCTCTGTCTCAAGGCCAGCTCATCAAACAGGGCGTCCATGAAGGCCTCCGCATCAGCCTGCCCCGTGCTGCACACACACACACACAAACACACACAAACATCCCCACACACATACACCCACATCCCCACACACACACAAACACATCCCCCCCCCCCCCCCCCCCCCCCCCCACACACACACACACACACACACACACACACACACAGACACAGACACAGACACAGACACACACACACACACACACACACAGAGAGTCAGAGGGTGAAATAGGAGAATAATACAATACGAAATGAACAATAGTGAAGTGGCCACACATCAAACACTAAGAGCAGTGAGGAGAGGTTGTGTGCGAGGATGGGGTGGGGGGGGGGGGGGGTGCAGTGGGGCGAGAGAGAAGGGGGGGTACTTATCTTTACAATCTATTAGCAGAAAGCAGGATGTTACTCACTAACCATGAGCATTAGGCCCCTTTCAAAGCATGTCTTAATAATATTGCCAAGTGTCTGTGTATGTATGCTTTAACTTATATTTAAAAAAAATAACAGTGCGCATCGTTTTTAAAACACACTGAAAAGGCAAAGGCGCTTGTAATCTCTGGCACATGAATGAGCAAGTGTACGGCTATCAGCTGCAAAACTCTTGTCTATATCTATATTATCAAGATCTATAAACTGTCCTTCCTCCCACAATATTTAGACCCGATTGACCCGATATTATACATCACAATGCTGAGCGCCTCGCAGTGATTGGGATGCACTTAATTTTTCAAGCAATTGTGATAATAATATTAATGATGGATCATTTTAAATGTATAACACAATAAAAAAAAATCATCTGGAAAAAACTGGCAGCCACACAGATCACCCTAGCAACCAACTAGAACACCTAGCAACCATCTGGATTACCATAGAAACCATTTAAAAAACCATAGCAACCCGCCAGTAGACCCTAGCAACCACCTGGAAAAAGCAATATAAACCACAACGACCCCCTAGCAACCACCCATGACAACACCGTCAACAACATAGAACCCCATAACAACCACCCAAAACACCCTAGCCACAACCTAGAATACCATGGCAACCAACCCAGAACACCTTAGCAACCACCCAAAGCACCGTAGAAACCACCCAGAGCACCCTGGCAACTACCTAGACTGACCCAGCCATCCCCCAGAACACTGTGGCAACCACCCATAACCCCCTAGTAACCACAAAGAACACCCTAGCGACCACTCTCGTACTTTTCTAGTTCATACTATGAGTGTGTGTGTGTGTGTGTGTGTGTGTGTGTGTGTGTGTGTGTGTGTGTGTGTGTGTGTGTGTGCACTAGGGTTTGTGTGTGCCAGTGTTTGTGTGTTGGTGTGGCGGTCTCAACGCTTCACAAAAAAAATAAATGGAAAACTTGCTTTCCGAGCCCAGCCATTTTGTGCAGTCTATTGATTTCTGTGTGGTTCTCTCACACGGCCCTCAAGGTAACGCGGCTCTTTTCCCTGGTCCCCGCGCCTCCAGTCCGAGGGGCCCTTTCTCTCGGCCCCCCTTCAGGAAAAAAAAACCGGAGGTGTTCGTATGCACACAAAAAAAAAGTGCACGTGTGTGCATGAAAATGTGAAAGGAAGTACAGGGTCAAGTGGCAGGTGAGAGATGGTATGTGTGGTGTGTGTGTGTGTGTGTGTGTGTGTGTGTGTGTGTCCATGAGAGCATGCAGTCCAACATGTATGAAAGTGTGAAGAGGATGTGTTTTTTTTTTTTTGTTTGCATAAGCGAGCGATGCACAACGACTTCAGGTGCAGGAGGAGAGGATGGAGGCCATGGAGGGAGGCTGTACCGATAGTACTGCCGCCCTGCCGGCGCATTGTCCAGCCTCCTGTAGTCAGTGCCCGAGTCCAAGCAGATGGTCTGGCAGTAATCCTGTACAGAAACACACACACACACACACACACACACACACACACACACGTAAGTATTCCATTCCATTTACATTCGGGGCATTTAGCGGACAGCTTTTATCCAAAGCGATTTAAGAGAAGTACATTTTTCAGAAGAAGAGCAACAACATCTTCGCTGTGGGTACAGTAAAGCACCAACAGTCGCCAGGTCAACCCATTCCCCGTATGCAACAAAGACAGCTAGGATAAGACGCCACACAACCAAGCACTATAACCGAGTACGACACACAATAAGTGCACACATTAAGGGCCAGGACGTACGACGTACGATAAGTGCGTAGGAGGGCGCGGCCGTGCACAGTGCAGGTGAACTCTGGACAGGCGAGTCTTGAGTCTCTTGCAGGACTCTGCTGGTCCTGACCTGGGCAGGGAGCTCTTTCCACCAACCACCGTGGCGCCGAAACATAGCGCCACGGTGAGTCGTGAACACGAATGCACCCGACCTCGAGCGACCTCGTCTCTTAGCCACGGTATTCCCATCCTTCTGATTCCCTCCGGTCGCCGGGGACGCAGCAGAGGGAACGCCACGACACCGGCCCCGTGGCCCCTGGCCCCCGGGGGCCGACCTCAGTGACGCACAGCAGCACCTTTACTGCTGCCGGTGGACGCGATCATCAAGTTGCCTCGTACGGGAGAAATGTTGACACATTTCGGGCCATTAACTAACTAAAACTAATTCCCCGGCGAAGGGGCAGAGGAGACCCAGAGCGCACCTGATGCTCACCGACAGGTGCCCTGGGGGGGGGGGGCGGCCGCGTAAACCACATTTAATCTGTCGCTCAACCGCCCGCGTGCTTCCCTCACTTCCTCACCCCAACACCGTTCAAGTCCGACCCGCAGAGTGACAGTTCACCCCCCCCCCTCCCCTCCCCCCTACGGAGAGTTTAAAACGTTAACAGGGACGGGGGGGGGGGGGGGGGGGGGGGGGGAACGGGGGGACGGGGGACCTCGTGTCTTCCTGCTGACGAGCGTCGCGCAAACTATAATCATCATCGCTCCGCCATTCTATCAGAGAAGAGAAAGGAATTGCGCTTGTGGCATCATCCCATCCCGAACCCCCCCTTCCCTGGACGGCCGGCAGAGACTCGATGACAGCTCCGCTGCATTATGAAATCAGTGAGTTTCTGCCACTGGCCTCCTTGAGCTCGGAGGGGATAATTAGCAATCACCACAAAAGCAAGGGGACGGAAATACTCCATTCTTCTCCGCTGTCAACTTTTTATCTCCCCGTCCGCGCGCACACACCTCCGGAGCCATCCCCGCGCCAGAGCCAATTGGCTGGATCGGGCTTAATAACAACCTGACAGCCAGCCAGCCCCCCCCCCCCCCCACGCACAAAAGGGAGGCGTCATTTCATCAGCGCTGTGGTGACCCCAGGGCCGCTACGCCGCACCGGCAAATATTCCCCCTGGCGGGAAACGGAGGATAAAAACAACTCAAACCTTGTCACCGCCGCCATCCTAAAAAACACACACACACAAAGGCTCCCATCTCTACCTATACATAGACGAGGGACTGCGGTCTAACTGACTATAACATCATATAACAAAAAGGAGGAAAAGGAGAAAAAGTAGGTGGTGGCAGATGTGGTGGTGGTGGTGGTGGTGGTGGTGGTGGAGGCGGTGGATGTGGTGGTGGTGATGGTGGTGGCGGCGGTGGATGTGGTGGTGGTGGTGGTGGTGGTGGAGGCGGTGGATGTGGTGGTGGTGATGGTGGTGGCGGCGGTGGATGTGGTGGTGGTGGTGGTGGTGGTGGTGGTGGTGGTGGAGGAGGTTATGGTGGTGGTGGTGGTGGAGGAGGTGGTGGTGGTGATGGTGGTGGAGGTGGTGGTGGTGGTGGTGGAGGAGGTGGTGGTGGTGGTGGTGGTAGAGGGAGAGGCTGGAAACACAATCAGCGATGATGATTCCATGGGTTATTTATAATCAGATGAGACCGGGGTCATTACTTGATTATTCATCTCAAGAGGATTGTCAAGTTCTCACTCCTCCAAGATTTCTGCCTGCCACTTCTCCTGGCCATCTCACTCCCACTCCCCTCCAACCCCCCCCCCCCCCCCCCCCCCCACCGCCCCCCTCCCCCGCCACACCCTCCCCTTTCTTCAGCCCCCAGTGCTGCCTGTAGGTATGTTTGGAGCAAACCAGCCACTGCCCAGGGTCTTGCCTAGCTGGCTACAGAGCAACTACTGACCACGTTCGTTATGGATAGCAGAGCGCTTTAAAATGCAGAAAAAAATGCATGGCCTCTACACACAGTTCACAAACTAAAGGTGAGCAGATTGGAAAGTGGCGTGAGGAGAAAGGGGGCATTGCGACAGAGACAGATATGGAGACAAGAGACATGTGAGTGACAGGAGGAGAAGGGCCTGGTTGTAGGAGAGTTATCTAAACACATGTAGCTCCTGGTTCCTCATTGTCCCAGCAGCTCGTCTCTTTATCCCCCTGGACAGCCATTGAGCATTCAAAGAAAGTGAAAAAAGAGTGGCTTCTTCTTCTTTCTTGTGCCTCTCACTCCACCCCCCCCCCCCCGCCCCCACCCCCCACACACACCCCTCCCCCCATGGCATATCCTTCTCCATCCTCCTCCTAAAAAAAAAAAAGAAAAAAGTGCTTTTGAGTTTTTTTTCAAAGAGTGCGGTGCCATTGAGCGACAACAAAAGCCAAGGACAGCGGACGACCAGGCCCTTATGAGGTCCACTCCCTCATTACTGGACTCAGGAA
>NW_028178473.1:0-10000 GCF_964030765.1 Micromesistius poutassou | reverse complement strand
ACAGTAATATCTAATGGATGAATGGCTGAGGTTGACCTTTGTAATGACTATGCACAGTTTTACATTGCTATTACTAGAAAAAGAGTTATGTTCGAAGGGCCCCCTTTGATTTTATATTTGATTTAATGACACATGCATGGCCTGAATTAGTGAAATAAACGCCAGAGTTCATTGATGTAATACCAAATGACGACGGCGGAAATAGCAGCAAGGAGTTAGTAATTGAGTTAAGTCCGTCTGCAACAGAGCACAGGTCTGTCACCCTCCCCACCCCCCCCCCCCCCCCAATACCCTTTGAGATCTCTGAGCCATAGCGCAGTGGTCTCACTGGACCGGCCAATTCAATCTAATGTAAGATCAACAACGGCTAAGGTGCTCACAACATTAAACCAGTGGCTTTTATAAAGAAAGATGTGGTAAAAATAATGTCACGCTTTTGAAATGTACACCTTTGCTTTGATCAGATGCACAGGTCCGTACGTTAAAGATCTGGGCTTTGACGCGCCAGCTGTGTGCGTTCTGGCTGGAGCACAAGTCCTATGTTATGTTAGACATCTGTACGGCTGGAGAGTAGTCTGCCCGAACGCATAATCTGTAACATATCCGCGTTAAAATATCTAAACACGACCAGACTGATGTTATATATCTTGTTGAGTTGCATTCTTACACTATCCCCATCGTTTCCAACCATGTTCAAACCCAGAAAACAATGTTGTTTTACTCACGGGAGCGGTCCGTTACCATCAGTCGCATGTCAATGGCATCACTCCGTTTACCCCATCCACTCTGGGGAAACAATTATCCATTAAGGATATACTTATTTATCTTGCTTACGTGCTTATGTGCTACGTTGACAAGTGGCTCATGTCAGCCACCAAGCTAATTTAGTCTTTCCCACACATAGACTATACTTGGGTGGGTCGCATTTTTTTGGGATTTCGTTCTCAGTCCAAGAGGACGACGCCTTCCTCCATCGGTAGTGTTTCCCATCCATTGATCCCATATCATTTCTTCATTGTTTAAAGTGGGTTGAACCGTATTTCATTGTCGCGCTGCGTGCTGCACATTGATCGGCTTGATAGGCATCGCCAGTAAAATTGCATTTAATTAGGCTATTGTTTCTAATTAGCCTATTGTATGTAAATATTGAGGATGTCGCTATAGTGAGGAGTGCTGCTGCCCGTGTCCTGGGCATATATACACTGCTAGACACACAGGTCTGATACCGGTGATTGTGTCTTTAGGTACCTTTGTGATATCAATGTTATTCAGAGTGAATATCTGTTGAATTCCCCCCCCCCCCTTGTAAGCCACAAGTAGAATCTAATAATGTAGGAAACACCAACATGCTCATAAAGTTATTTATTTATTACTATTTTTAGTAAGATGGTTTTGACCACGGATAACAGACCAGGACTTCCATTCATAACATTATCTACAGATTTTTTGGAAGTCATCTCATTTAATTGTAAGTAAGCAAGTTGGGTTATGTAACTTGTGGCAATCTCATTACAATAAAATTACATAATGTGAATAGACGTTAGAGCAGGCCTCAAATTTTATATATGAACTCGTCCGTGATCATGATTTCTTGCCTGAGTCACGTCAGATAGTTTTGGCGGTAATGGTGACAACAAGACAAGAAAGACAACAACTCATGATCCCTCGCTATTTCACTACATCATAGAACTACAACCTCTGTTATTGTTTTGATTGATATCAATTACATACTATACCTTTAAGGTCAGAATGCCTATGTAGGCCCGGTTTCCACCAGTACTAAAAATATTTCTTTGTCTATTTTTCTACTTTATTTAACGTTCACCTTTACCACAGAGCCCAACACAAATCAACACAAACACGTATACAGACCGATACATTGACGCATACTTGAAGTTCTAGTTCTAGCGACAAGTTCCAGCCACTGTGTTATAAACATTTAGGCACAAGAACGAGTCTAAGTCCCGACCGTAGTGACGAGGAGGACGCTCCAGGCCTAGTAAATGTGCCCTGTGTGATGGACTTCACTGTTGTCTGTTTGGATGTGGATCAGGCAGAATTCCCTTAACCCACACATCACAGACCCAGTCTGTCACCGCCTCGAGGCGACGGGGCCATTCAGTTGCACAGACCACAGCACAAAATAAAATGCTGTGCCATTTAAGGCATTCCATAAACAACTGTATCACTCCGCCTCTTGTCCGGAGTCTACGCAGTGAGGAGTGGTTTTGTATCATGAGACTGGAGGGAGATTCGGGGAGCCACAGGGAAAAAGAACAATAGTTAAAACTTTAATTGGACGCAATTGGATTTGTGTAGTCGTAGTGGAGACGCCGAGTCCAGAGAGACGGCACCCGGGGCCGCGGTGCTTTTGGTGATCTTTGTGTATCAGTGGGAGTGATTCATGTCCCGGGGGACTCGCTGTCAGTAGCAAGGCTCCACGATCGCATTCCTTCTGATCCAGGCCATTATGAGTCCATTCAGCAGCGGCGGAGCCTGCTTACGCGGGCTTCTCCCTGGGCTGACCTGCTGAGCCGTCCGCCGGGCCTGACTCAACACGGCCGCTAATCCACACCTCACAGAGTAATAACACAGACTTAGACTCAAGTCTGGGGATCAAGTCATGCAACCAGTCGCATGGGATGTGCATAACAAGATCGGCAGACATCCCCTCTGGTATCACAACTATAGGCACCACTATGTCCACAGTGGTCCACACTGTGTTCACAGTTTGACGCAGTCACACGCGTATGCGCGCACGCGCACACACAAATACACACACACACACACGCACACACACACACACACACACACAAATGTGAATATACACTGCGCTGCACATGCACATTAAGCCCGTTAAGGTCCGTCTCATTGCACATGGTTTTATGAACCATGTGAACCAAACAAACCTGCAAAGATCAAAAGAATCCCAAGATTATCAGCTGTAGGCGCTTTTTTGAAAAGCATCAGCAGATCAATAGTGAGGTTATCTGCGCTATCTCGCTTTCTGACCTCTTTTCCTGAAAGCCGGCATCAGCAGGGTCAGAGAAACAATGTGGCGGCGGCGCGGTAAAGACAGAAGCAGCCATTGTGCCCAATAAAATGTTCCCATTCCATCGGCCTTTGTCTAGTGAGTGATGAAGACGGATCACCTTTTGACGTCCGGATTAAGTTACGTTTATAATTGCACTATGTCATTTATAATGGCCCCAGTGCATTAAGCTTCATTATCCAGGCATTCCTCTTAGCGGCTTCATAGAGGGGTGTCTACAGGTAGAGAAGCCCGGTAGGTGAAAGCCCCACCCTGTCTAACCCCTATACCCCCCTGCGCCCCCCCACCCCACCCCCCCACACTTCTCCTCATTATTGTTTGGAACGTCACCACTTGGTTGCGAGGCCTCTGAGTCGATAAGCAGCCTAATGATTGGCTGTCAGGTCCCAGCGGTGCTGCACATTCTGTGGTGCGGGCGCCATCTCGCCCTGAGGGGGTCCCACCACAGCAGGGGGCTTTCCCTGCGTCACACTGTCCTCATTCGCTTTGAAGCACACACAGAAACACAGAAACAGCCTAGAGTTGTCGTTAATGTTGTTTATTGTGCATTAAAAGAGACTGCAATCAAACCCTCATAACTATCTGAAAACAACAAGCGGTTAATGGTGTCAGGCCTTGGATTTGTTTTGCCGTCGGCCATCTTCATTTATCACGTTTTAAAGGCACTGTAAACAATAATCTTTTTTGTACTGACTGATTATATAAAAAATGATATATATAAAAGGATCCAATGTTTATCTAGCCTAGGATGGAGCGGACACTCATTGTGAACGACTGTATTTATTATTGCTACCTGACTGCTAGTTAATTTAACCCTTTCCAAGTCCCACAGTGAAACATCCTTTCCAATGTCTGACATCATCAGCCCATGCAGCCCAACGTTTAATGTCATTCACACAGAGCATAGCAAGACAGGCAACAGAGGCTATCTGGGATCCACAGCAGCAATCACGTTGGCCGGCCCAGGACCGCACATCACCACCAAAGGCCCAGTCAGGTCATGAGTGAACTGCACACAACATTGCAAACAATGCAAAGACACCCATAGCATCTGTTTCCTTGTTAAAGATGCAATGTGAAAATGAAAAACATCTGTTGGTTTTTTTTCTGCTTAATTGCAGAGGTTTCTGATGACAGCACTACCTCATGCAGGCCTTGGCCAAACAAAGGTTATATAAAGCCCATATCTCAGTTAGGGTTTAGTGACCGTGAACATGAAGTGCTGTCATTACCAATTCATGTGAAGTAAATATCTCCCAGAGAAAGCCAAAAGCCAGGTTGAAAAGTACAGAAAAGTACAGAATATTTTTTTTTTCATACTCTTGAAGAAGCCTTTTGCTTCATTCAGGGAAGGATAGAAATTGAATAGAGTATTTTAATAAACTGAAAAAGCACTTCTGGGCAACCTCCGCATATCGCTGACGTCCAGCACAAGATGTCCAGAACAAGACGTCTGTGTGAAAATTGGTACATTTTGTTAAGTATTTCCTGTGCGGACAGCAGAGCGGGTAATGGTGTTGTTCTCTCCGAGCCCCCCCCGTCCACCCCCCCCCCCCCCCCCACCCCCCCCTGCTCCTCTGTCCCCCTTCAAGGATGCTCATTAGAAGACTAACCAGTGTCGGGGTTTGATAACTGCCCTGCTCGGCGGCGTCACTCCCGCAAATTGCCGTGGCTCCCACTTAAGAGCCGGCCGTTGATAGCGGTATCAGCAGACAGGCTCGCCTCGCGGAGACAAAGTGTCCGGCTCCAAACGACCTCCCGAAATAGACAAGTGGTGCATTGGACCGCGGCCCCCGGGCCCCCTTGGCCACAAAGCGGAGGAGTCTCTGACAAGGGTCCTGCTCAGGAAGGGCTTGTCATCGGGACCATTGCTGTTAATGGCCTTCAGACATTGGAGGAAGGCGGGCAGACGCAGAGCAAACCTCACGGAGCCCTGCTGCGCTGCTGGCCCCGACCCCCTAGCAGCCTATAGCTCTCCCCCGCAGCCGACCCGGCCGCGCCACAGACAGGTCAGACACAGCGCCGCCGGGCCGGAGTGGGAGCCACTCTCTACCGCCGAGCTGATAATGATTACGGTGGTTCACAATCACTAACAGTATGAGGCCTGCTCTCTCTCTCTGTGGTCTGGACATGAACGCACCAGCGTGCAGCTCCCCCCCCCCCCCCCCCCTCCAAAGTGGCTGTTTATTGTTATACTCTGAGCAATAACTCCAATATGAGCCGTTGTGGGTTGTTTTTGTTTCATTCTCTGGATTCACGTGCATATATATTTGCCGTTTGTGAAACGCGCGTTTTCGTCAGCAGACGGCTATTGCTAAACGCGTAGGCGATTACCATGGGATGGGCAACATGAATAGATGGCGAAACAGAGGGATTGAAGCACCAAGGCATTGCGCTTGTGTCCGCTATGGGAGCCTGTCTTTCCATGTGATGATTTATAGTCATACAGAGGGCATCACTCACTGTTCTGAAGCCTAACCCGAGTCCAGATCCTCCCAAAAGAGTCACTTATTCTGTCCTGCACAGGGATAGTAATGACTATCCCTGTTGCTACGCTTCCACTTCAGCTCCTCTGTAGTAAATGACCTACACTGACATTACACTACATTGCATTTCTTTAGCTGACGCTTTTGTCCAAAGTAACTATAAATATATTCAACAATGAAGAAATATCCCAAAAAAAGTGTAAGAATCATTTGAGTAAATAGAATTCATAAAACAAGCAAAGCCCCTGCATAAACGTGCCGCAATACAGAAACAAGAGATATCAAAGTATTATTATTAATATTATTTGAATCTTCTTGTGAACAGATGAGTTTTCAGCCTGCGGGGGGGAGGCGGGGTAGGGTTCCAGCCGTCCTGAGGTCAGTGGGGAGCTCTCTCCACCGTTGTGGAGCCGGGGCCGATAACAATCGAGATTCTGTTACGCGGCTGCTGGGGTTCCCCCATACTGAGGGAGCAGCGAGCCGTTTGGCAGCCATGGGGCGTAGTGGACTGGCTGGGGCGCGTATGGTTTGACCGTGTGCTGGATGCAGCACATCTTGGCAAGCGCTGGGCGACTTGAATCGGCTTGGGGCAGCAGCCACCAGCGAGCCAGGGTAGCAGGGTGTGGAGGAGGGGTGAGGTGAAGGGGAGAACTCTGGAAGGCTGAGGACACCGCTGGCCGGCCTCACTCTGGATGAGCCCGCAGAAGAGCAGTGGTACATGCAGGCAAGAGCAGCCAGAAGGGAGTTACCGTAGTCTAGGAGTGAGAAGAGAGCCTGGACCCAAGCCTTGGTGGTCTTCTGGGTGAGGGACGGATATATTCTCCTGATGTTGTACAGCATGAAGCTGCAGGAGCAGGGGGGTCGCAGCGATGTTGGCAGCGAATGACCAGAGCTGGCCATTCAGTGTCCCACCAAGGTCCCTTTGCCGTCTGAATCGCAGGCACCAACCGAGTTGTCGTTATTGATGGAGAGGTTGTGCTAGGGAGATGTCTTCCCCGGAAGGAAGAGCAGCACTAGTCTAGTCCAGACTGAGCTCAGTTGGTGTGTGGACATCCACTGAGAGATGGGCCAGACGCGCAGAGATGTGTGTGCTTCTACACTGTGAGTGTGAAGGGAAGAACATGCAATCAATGGGAGAACAGACAGGGATGTCCAGACAGCATCCTCACTGGTTATGGGGGGCTGGCGGGAGAAGGCAAGGAATGATGATACAATTATCCCCCTCTGGTCATTCACAGTGAGCCTCAGCAGCAAGCAAAGGACCATTTGAAACCCAATGCTCAGTGATACCTACAGATATACTGTGGCCAATGGGGTTTGAGTAGCTGGGAGTCAAACAGCCGCCTAACCACGAGACTATCCTGCCCAAACATGTAAACATATTATTGTACTTAAGAACATTTGTATGCAGACAGATCTCCCTTCTGATACCATTGATCCAATTCAGTATCGCAGCACCATCTCTGTCAGCCTTCTTATCAACGGGAGATGCATCTTCACGTGTCTCTTCAAAGGGATCCCCGGACACCGCCGGCAAACTCTAATCAATCGGCTCATCTCTGGGCTTTGTAGCTGCGCCCAACATGTGAACAATGGATCTTCTTAAGAGGTATCACGGTATCCGCATCGGGGGCAGCGGTCCAGCACATGACTAATGGCACTCCATTATATATGCTAATGCTAAGCTAACGCCGCCACCGGCTGGCATTGAGTCAGCCATCGCCAGCGGAGATGAGATCATGTTTGCTGAAAGGGGAACCGAGTCGATGAAAAACGCATGATGGCAGGGGGGAAAAATACCATCTTCATAAACGCGCCGTTTCTCAGCGTTGCGGCCGCGTGCCAGGGAGGAGGGGGGCGAGTGGTCATTACGGCGCTTAAAGGGTAACGACTGCTAACTCTGATTCACTCTGATCTGGTATCTTAAGAGGAAGCCGCGCAGTGCCTGCCAGTCTGGCGCTCTGCAGCAGCAGCAGCTCCTCGTATGACCTCAGCGGCGAGGGGGGGGCCCCGCCGGGCCCCGCTCACAATGGGCCCGGCCTGCCGCTGTGACCCGCGGCCCTGGTGCTGTGTGTGTACGCGCCGCCGCCGCCGAGCCTGAGAGCACAGGAGGAAATCCTGGTACAGAACACACCCGGAAACAGAGTAGCCGTTCTAGTTTAGCAGGTCTATCCTTAGAGGTCAAACTTAGCCCTGTAGGCCCCTTGGCGCCCGCTCCAACCCACCACCACCACCCCTCCTTCACCCCCCACCCCCCCCGATCGCCTCTCCCACCCCCCCTCCCCTCCCTCCACCCCCCCCCCACAGCCTCCCTGAAGACATTCCAGCCCCTGTAGCGTCACTCAAAACAGCACAGATCTGTCCACGTCTCATCCCTGTGCCTATGTAATAGCCTTTGCTCAGTTTATATTTTCCAATACTGCATCATGCAGGGTTTAGCCAGAAGGCTGGCAGTACTGCCAACAAGTTTTACAAACACGGCACAGCAAGAAAGCTGTTCCGAGGGGGTCCCGTTCTCAAAGACCCCTTGATCCTTATAGAGGCATGAAAATAATTAGCTATGGTGCAAATATGAGATCTTAATCATATTCAAGGCATGAACATCTGGACTGAGACTTTCCTTTTTTCACCCCTTCTTTACACACTGGTTCTCCGCTGTGAAGCCCTTTGTGAAGAACGTGTACATTTGATTCTGTCTGTACTCGACGAAACCACACGGAGCACCTGGATTTATCAGTTCAGACGCAGAATATAAAACACATGGTTTGCTTCCTTGAACACAAAGTGATCTCCTCCTCGTCAGACAGCCAGACAGCCAGACAGCCAGACAGTCAGACAGCCAGACAGTCAGACAGTCAGACAGCCAGACAGTCAGACAGTCAGACAGCCAGACAGTCAGACAGTCAGACAGTCGAAAAGTCAGACAGTCCGACAGTAAGACAGTCCGACAGTCAGAGAGTCAGACAGTAAGATAGCCGGTCAGTCAGAGAGTCAGACAGTCCGACAGTCAGAGAGTCAGTCAGTCAGTCAGACAGTCAGTCAGACAGTCAGACAGTCAGTCAGACAGTCAGACAGTCAGACAGCGCTGAAGCAGAACGCCCCGACGTGGTCAGTGCTCTCCCTGGCTGTGTTCCTGCGGCGGCCGGCTCGTCACTCTCCGGTAAACAAGTGTCACTGGCGAGAGGGGACCGAGCCCGTCCCCCCCCTGAGCCCCGCCTCCTCTGACCGGCCCGCCGGTCGGCGGCGGCGGGGGCCCCATTCGTCACGCCGTGTATTTACAGGCGGTGTCAGCGCCGGGTGGAGCAAGACGTCTCTGCTGGGACGGCACGGCGGCGCGCGGGGCGCCAGGCCCCGGGGCCTCCCCCCTCGGCCCCCCCTCTGTTTACTTTCTAAACAGGCCTCTGTTTGGACTTACATCAGTGTAGGGGAGAATATCTAAGAAAACGAGGAAGGAAATGTGCGGAAAACAAAGGAAAGGGAAAGAAAGCCTCTGTGATAGCCGCTGGCCCCGCGCTGTTCCTGATTACGGCAGAGCTGCGGAGCGCAATGGCGCCGCCGAGATCGGCCATCCAGGGCAGGCGGGCAGCCCAGACTGATGGGGGGGGGGGGGGGGGGGGGGGGCGGAGGGGAGGGGGGGCGGGGGGGGGGTAGTGGCGCTTGCAAAATACCAAATAGAGGAGCCGTCAGGGAGCTCTCGGGCTGTTTATGTATTTTAGATGGCTGTTTTTGATTTCATAAAGAAGGAGAAGAAAGATGGACGCCTCACACACGCAGGGAGCTTGTTTTGCAGCGCAATTATGCAACATGGTGTGAGTTCGAAGGCACAAAAGGACTCGATAGGAATAATATCAGATAGGGAGAGAACAATGTTTCAGTAACACAAGACGAAGGATAAAAAGTGTTTAGGATAATATTTACTTTGTCCCAATATGTTTTCAGACAGAATGTCTTTGTGCTGGCAGTAAGCAAACAAAGCAGGGGAGAAATACGAGGGAAAAGTGCCCAAAGATTCCCCCAAATCTCAAATCATTAAGTGTATGTGGACCACGGATCGTTTGGTTTTGCCATATAACATATAGGTCAATGAATTAACCCTACAGCTAAGAATCTTCTGCACTACTGATACTGTTGAAAAATATGGTTTGTCATTTGTGTGTGTGTGTGTGTGTGTGTGTGTGTGTGTGTGTGTGTGTGTGTGTGTGTGTGTGTGTGTGTGTGTTATAGTGTGTTTTGTGTGTGTGTGTGTGTGTGTGTGTGTGTGTGTGTGTGTGTTGTGTGGGTGTGGGTGTTATTGTATGTATGTGTGTGTGTGTGTGTGTGTGTGTGTGTGTGTGTGTGTGTGTGTATGTGTGTGCGTAATTGTCTGTGTGTATGTGTGTGTTATTGTGTGGGTGTTATTGTGTGTGCGTGTTAGTGTGTGTTAGTGTGTGTGTGTGTGTGTGTGTGTGTGTGTGTGTGTGTG
>NW_028178474.1:0-22734 GCF_964030765.1 Micromesistius poutassou | reverse complement strand
TCATTTACAACACAGACCTCCTGGTTATTATGAATGAAATATAAAATCTGCTTTAAATCAGGTTCCTTTGGCACCGAGCTGCTCTATTCACACTAACACTGAAGTAATGCATACTAGCCTTTCATGGCTCACAGTAAAACAAACAATCTCTCTTAACCTCTTGTTGTTCCTAAGGTCAGTCTTAAACTGCAAAAGACCCGCCTTCTTTGCTGAAGGTCTAGTCAGTGTGTCTGACAGACACGGTCATAGCACTAGAGGAGCAAGTAAAGGACAGCTAGCTTTACCCAGACCGAGGTCCAATCTACTGAAAAATACCATCATTTACACAACTATTTCATTATGGAATGAACGACCAAAAAAACATACGTTCTAGCAAAAATAGCAAATACAACTTTAAAAAGTCTGCAAAAAAATCATGTGGTCCATAATGTATATACATTTTTAATGTTGTCATTTCTTTTTGTAGCCTTCATATCTTTTTTAAACTTTTTTATTAGTCTATTTCTATTTGAGTTTGACATAAGGTCAAACAAGTGATTGTCTGTTGTCTATATTTGATGTTTGGGACCCAGGAAGACTAGCTCTCTCTCTGGTGTGTTGCTAATCGGGATCCTAATGAATCTAATCTCATCTAAATCATCCTTGTTAGGATTAGGACAAAAGTGATGATCAGAGCCCTGGAGAATAAAATATGTTAATGTCTGAAAATGGACAAATATTGTAGCATAAAAAAAACATGTGATTTACCATCAATAGGTATTTAATATACATTTCAAATTAAAAATGAAATCTTAATAAAACCTGCTCAGGTGACCCTATGGAAGATCTTAAAAGTCTCTTCCTTTCATGGTTTACCATCATCAACTTTTAGGAAGCCCCATAAAAAGGAGGGGGAGACGGGGGGGAGGAGGGGGAGAGGGAGACGGGGGGGAGGAGGGGGAGAGGGAGATGGGGGGGAGGAGGGGGAGTGGGAGACGGGGGGGAGAAGGGGGAGACGAGGGGGGAGGAGGGGGGGAGTGGGAGACGGGGGGGAGAAGGGGGAGACGAGGGGGGAGGAGGGGAGGAGGGAGACGAGGGGGGAGGAGGGGGGGAGTGGGAGACGAAAGAGAAAGCGAGAGGGACAGAGAGAGAGAAAAAGAGAGAGAGAGAGACTATAACTGCCACAGAGACACTGAGCAATCAGCCTCAGCAAGCAGCCTCGCAGAAGCACTGTTTGTGTGTGCGTGTGTTTGTCTCTACATGTGTGTGTGTGTGTGTGTGTGTGTGTGTGTGTGTGTGTCTGTGTGTGTGTGTATGTATGTGTGTGTGTGTGTGTGTATTTATGTATGTATGTG
The DNA here is from genome assembly GCF_964030765.1 of Micromesistius poutassou. NCBI lineage: Eukaryota > Metazoa > Chordata > Actinopteri > Gadiformes > Gadidae > Micromesistius > Micromesistius poutassou. The sequence continues at coordinate 21,400 of NW_028178474.1, read as the reverse complement.
TGTGTGTGTGCGCCCGCCCGCCTGTCCGCCCTTTTTTTTTTCTACAGCCGACACAGAGACACTGAGTGTCTCAGTATCCCCGGCCCCCACGGCCCCGCTACGTAAAACCCAGGGAGGAGGTCCTCCTGGGTGAAGGTGGACCTGAAGGTGTGGATGTGTGTCAGTGTGTCTGAGGACCCTCCTACACCTCGGGACACTCTGTAGAAGGACAGAGTGCCAGCAGGCCGGTCCAGATACACTCCTACTCTGGTAGAGCCAGCGGGGGGGAGAGGGAGGTCTGTCTGACTACCGTTGTACACGGCAGAGTAACCACCATCATGACACTCAAGACTCCAGGACTTGTTGTTCCCTCCAAGCCAGCTGTCACCACCCCATCCTCTCCTTGTGATTCCTCTGTATGTCACTCCTATCCCAACATATCCTTTCCTCTCTACCTCCCAGTAACAGCGGCCAGTCAGAGCCTCTCTACACAACACCTGGGGCAGGCGGTTAAATCTCTCTGGGTGATCCGGATACGACTGGTCCTCTCTGACCCGCGTCACCTTTCTGTTGTCCTCAGACAGAGAGAGTCGTCTGTGGGCTGTGTTTGGGTCCAGTGTGAGTTCACAGGCATCTGACGGGAGAACAAGACATGATATTATTCATAATTCCCGAGATATTCCAGGTTATTCGCCCCAAATCCCCCCATTCATTTGCATTGGAAAATTAAAAAAATGCTGATTCATGCTTGAGCCCCCGCGACCCGACCCCGGATAAGCGGATGAGGATTTGTTTTCAGTTGGTATATATATATATATACATACATACATATATAAATACAAAATGATATATATATTTATATATACACATACATACATACATACATACATACATATATATATATATAATTTTGTATACGTGTATATATATATACACATACATTTATGAATATATATATATATATATATATATTTATAAAACGGGTGGCTTAAATCAAGCGATCTGATTGGTTCCCAACTGTTGTATATTGAGCGTATACACACAGCTATGACGCCCGTTCAGTTTACAGAGTTCAGTATCACTCCGTGCCTAACTTGAACTGTTGTTTATTTATATATAAAAGCAATAGCATAGTTCACTGAAGCCTAAAAACATGTTGATTGCTGGAGAGGGTGGAAATGTTGTTAAGCAATAGGCACACGCTGAGTGAACTGGTCGATAGAAGGCTAAATTGCCGGCGAACCGAGCTACCGTCTCTAGCCTTCTCTCTGAAGGACGCTACAGTGTGTTGCATAGCAATGGCCGTACACTTTGCCGGCAGCCAGGAGGGACTACTTTTTTGTATTCGTTAAAAAAAATGCTTTTCCGACTTTCTAGCTTTTTCAAAATTGAGGGTGTCTATGACTTTCATTTCGCCATATTTACGTAACCGTTTTATAAAAGCAATAGATCACTTCAGTCAGTGATATACGGTCATTATACCACAGTGAAGGGGGTCGCCGCCCCTCCGCTGCGCGTCGGGACAGACAACACCCCTTAACTGTGGTATAATGAGCGTATACCATCTATTGCTTAAATATAGTATATAGATATTTATATATTATATTATATAATATCAAATTATATATAGAGCTCCAGGAGTCGCAAACGGCAACAATCACTTTCTCCTCCAAGCTGCGGTTCACTGCTGAGTGCAGGGAACGGTTGGCCCGGCTGGTTGAACGCTGATTGGCTGTTTTACGTTACTTCCCCCACGTTACTTCCCCCAGGGAGTGAACGCTGATTGGCTGTCTCACACGAATACCGCAGCAAAGTTGAAATATTTCAACTTCAGCAAAATTTTTCGCGCTGCAAATCCTCGTGAACGCGCTCGCCTGTGACAGGGCAAAATGTCGCGCCGTCAATCAAATCTTGCCGCAGGTTTTTGCTGTGACAAATTTCGCCCGATTCGCGTCTCTACGTTGACTTTGTATGGAATCGTGTTGCGCCGTTGCGTTTGGTGTGAACACACAGTTACGTCCTTGCGGACCCTCCTTGCGTCCACCACAAGGGCCTGACGTGCGCCTCCCAAAAAATGTCACCTTCCGTCGAGGCGACGCAGCAGCGAGGGCTGTGATTGGTCCGCTCACTAAAACCTGACGCAGAACCACAAAGGTTCACGACTGCGTTGAAGCGTCTGCGTGGTCGTTGCGTTGCGTGAACGTGGGACCATATTCAGCCCTTAACTGTTGGACCAGAGAACTGGTAGGTGTGTACACACACACACACACACACACACGTATATCTTAGTGCTGTCAATTGAAAGCACAATTTGTTGTGATTAATCACAATCAATTGCTTTTTTTCTCTTAAAGGGACACTGTAGCATTTTAAGAAATGTATTAGCTCTTCCCAGGTTTAAAGAGCTAATGAAGGATTACGATTTTTCAAAAGGACTTTGAAGTTTCCTGCTTCCTTATCAACAGGTAAGTCAATGTGTCTAAAGTCTAAATTACAAGCCTTTCTCATTGCTTGGTTGTGTAATTCATTACATAGGCAGCATAACAGTAGAACATGTATAGTTAACAGCCTCATTGGTGGATAGCAGCATGGTTAATGGTAAATGAACTGCATTTATACAGCGCATTTCTTGTAACCAGTGGCCACCCAAAGCGCTTTACAATATTGCCTGACATTCACCCATTCATGCACACGTTCACACACCGACGGCGGAGTCAGCCACGCAAGGCGACAGCCAGCTGGTCAGGAGCAGTTAGGGTGAGGCGTCTCGCTCAGGGACACCTCGACACTCAGCGAGGAGGAGGAGCCGGGGATCCAACCAGCAACCTTGTGGTTACCAGCCAACCCGCTCTACCCCCTGAGCTAATGCCGGCCTGTTCATTGGCCGATCAGTTTTACCTCGACGCCATGGCAACCAGCCTGAGACGATAAACGTTACGTGGACCCCCCCCCCCCCCCACCACCAACAACTCCGCCCGCGCGCATCCCCGAACGAAAACAACTTCCCGCGCCTGGTCTGTCTGTCTGTCTGTCTGTCTGTCTGTCTGTCTGTCTGTCTGTGTGGCAACCCCGCGCTGTCTGGAGTGGACGAAGCGCGCCAGCACCTCTCCATTGGGATCACCTGGGGGGGGGGGGGGGGGGGCAAGACGGCAGAGGGGTTTTAAGGGCCGGGCACGCGGGAGACGGGGAGGAAAGTCGAGTGGAAGACAGTCGGGGGTAAGGGACACAGAGACGCTGAGTTACCCTTTCTCTCTACCCAAAACCCAGGGAGGAGGCCCTCCTGGGTGAAGGTGGACCTGAAGGTGTGGATGTGTGTCAGTGTGTCTGAGGACCCTCCTACACCTCGGGACACTCTGTAGAAGGACAGAGTGCCAGCAGGCCGGTCCAGATACACTCCTACTCTGGTAGAGCCAGCGGGGGGGAGGGCATGGCTGTCTCTCTACCATTGTACCGGGCAGAGTAACCATCATCATAACAAACAAGACTCCAGGACTTGTTGTTATATCCAAGCCCGCTGTCACCACCACCTCTCCTTGTGATTCCTCTGTATGTCACTCCTATCTCAACCCATCCTTTCCTCTCTACCTCCCAGTAACAGCGGCCAGTCAGAGCCTCTCTACACAACACCTGGGGGTAGTAGTCAAATCTCTCTGGGTGATCCGGATACGACTGGTCCTCTCTGACCCACGTCACCTTTCTGTTGTCCTCAGACAGAGAGAGTCGTCTGTGGGCTGTGTTTGGGCCCAGTGTGAGTTCACAGGCATCTGACGGGAGAACAAGACACCATCAGGGGCCGACACCAGGGGGCAGTAACGGTTCTACATTGAATTACACCCCGGGCGAGACCCACTCCGTTCGCCCCCCCCCCCCCCGAAGTTGTTGACGGGGACGGGGACGGGGGGGGTATTATCGATAATAGAAAATGCGCTGATCATTTTTTTTCTGGTGTACTCGTGCCGCCCCCCCTGTAATCCCTGTAACTGCCCGCTTCGCCCGTGCCTAAAACCGCCACTGCCAGGGGGGGGCGGGAGCACGGGCCCCGGATAAACAAAGGGCCCGTTCATTTTTTTAATCAAAAATTGAGGGCCCCTGGCCCCTCTCCTGCCATCTTCAGCGTGAGGCCGAACTTTCTAGGAAAACAGACTTAATGGCTGGTTCAGACTACACGATTCTCAGATATTCCTCCACGATTTAACATGTCCCACTATGATTTAACATGTCCCACTATGATTTAACATGTCACACTATGATTTAACATGTCCCACTATGATTTAACATGTCCCACTATGATTTAACATGTCCCACTATGATTTAACATGTCACACTATGATTTAACATGTCACACTATGATTTAACATGTCCCACTATGATTTAACATGTCCCACTATGATTTAACATGTCACACTATGATTTAACATGTCCCACTATGATTTAACATGTCCCACTATGATTTAACATGTCACACTATGATTTAACATGTCCCACTATGATTTAACATGTCCCATTATGATTTAACATGTCACACTATGATTTAACATGTCACACTATGATTTAACATGTCCCACTATGATTTAACATGTCCCACTATGATTTAACATGTCACACTATGATTTAACATGTCACACTATGATTTAACATGTCACACTATGATTTAACATGTCACACTATGATTTAACATGTCACACTATGATTTAACATGTCACACTATACGACCACAGTGCCAGGAAATCGGTTCACGACACATGCAGCAACAACGCAGCAACAAAGTGTCAATAACAATGGATCCCGAGTTCCTATACTAGTCTAGGCATTATAATGGCGGTCAGGGTTAGGGTCAGGGTTAGGGTCAGGGTCAGGGATAGGGTCAGGGTCAGGGTTAGGGTCAGGGTCAGGGTTAGGGTTAGGGTCAGGGTCAGGGTTAGGGTTAGGGTCAGGGTCAGGGTGAGGGTGAGGGTTAGGGTCAGGGTCAGGGTCAGGGTCAGGGTTAGGGTGAGGGTTAGGGTGAGGGTTATGGCGTAGCGCAGTGAAGTCTAGAGAGATGTGCGGATGAGCTGTAATGTCATCCACACCTGCTGCTTAATATCAATAATCCACCCGCAGCAACGTTTTTTTCAACAACTGATACCCGCACCCGCCCGATCATCATTCATTTAGGGTGACCAGACGTCCCGGTTTTGCGGTAGGCCATGCTATCTATGAATGAGGGCAAATTGACAGAGAGGGTTATGGGTGTAGATCGTTCTAGATCTGCCTTTATCCTGGTAAAGGCTTCAGACCGTTAAGACCTTACATGTCAGGGAGACCATGTATAGAACCGTCCTAGAGCCAGGAGCCATCGCTAAATATATTGTTTAAACTTGCTACAATTTCTCTAGAATTGCTAGAAAAGGTCAAAAAAATTGGAAGCTCCTTCCAAACCCAGCTGAGTTCTGTTTATATTATATAGTCTACAATATAACAAGCAGGCCTACACCAAGTATATGAAATGTCTCAAAGGAATACGTCTCTCAAAGTGATTATTGAATGCCATTTATATGGCGTGTGGCGGGTTTAAATATCTATCCCTGGAGTGTTGGCTCCTCTATTATATTATTTACGGTAGCCATTTACGTGGGAGCGCGCAGTGTGGATGGACTTTCCATCTCTAAAGTTAGTGTGTGTTGAGATGAATCGAACAAAACAGATACTTACACTTCCTTAGAGCTGGTTTCAGCCTCCATGCTCCACCGTGCTCCACACTGGGGAGACAAAGAGAGAGCAGCATGTTGTCTTTAAACAGGGAAACATTATTCACATGTTAACAAAGAGAGAGCAGCATGTTGTCTTTAAACAGGGAAACATTATTCACATGTTTACAAAGAGAGAGCAGCATGTTGTCTTTAGACAGGGAAACATTATTCACATGTTAACAAAGAGAGAGCAGCATGTTGTCTTTAGATAGGGAAACATTATTCACATGTTAACAAAGAGAGAGCAGCATGTTGTCTTTAAACAGGGAAACATTATTCACATGTTAACAAAGAGAGAGCAGCATGTTGTCTTTAGACAGGGAAACATTATTCACATGTTAACAAAGAGAGAGCAGCATGTTGTCTTTAGACAGGGAAACATTATTCACATGTTAACAAAGAGAGAGCAGCATGTTGTCTTTAGACAGGGAAACATTATTCACATGTTAACAAAGAGAGAGCAGCATGTTGTCTTTAGACAGGGAAACATTATTCACATGTTAACAAAGAGAGAGCAGCATGTTGTCTTTAGACAGGGAAACATTATTCACATGTTAACAAAGAGAGAGCAGCATGTTGTCTTTAGATAGGGAAACATTATTCACATGTTAACAAAGAGAGAGCAGCATGTTGTCTTTAGACAGGGAAACATTATTCACATGTTAACAAAGAGAGTGTGCAGATGGCTCCGCTGCGTTCATGTTAGTATCACGTTAGTATTATTATTCACTCGTGATTAAGCACATAATCAACCAGAACTCGCTGATGGCTCGGTGGTTCGTAACGTTAACTGATTAAGGACAGACAGCTAACCTCGTCAGCTGACTGCGTGGGTCACACACTCCGCGCCAATACAATCGTTGGCTTTTTGGCGGGAAACCTACAACCGCTATCGACCACCTCAATGTTAAGGCCTAGCTGCATGCTAACCCCCAGCTCCACGCTTACGCCTAGCTCCATGCTAGGCCACGCCAAATATGAGTGTGTTGCACTCACTATCAATAAATATTTTATAAAAGTACTCTGAATCCTAATTTACTGACTCATCATGCCTGGCTCCATGTTAACATCCAGCTCTATGCTAACCAATCATTGGCCAATCAAAAAACAAACACACTCAAACGTCTGTTTTAAACCAACACATTAATTCACCAGACAGTTAGTGCCAAACACAGCAATACGCCAAATGTTAATGTGTTGCACTAACTATCAATAAATATAATTCTATAAAAGTCGTCTGAATCCTAATCTGCCGTCTCATCACTTTCTACACAACATGCGTTACAACTGCGTTTTGAAAACACTTCATCTAGCAGCGGCTTGAACCATTGTAGGAGACTTTGTCCCCGAGTGGAGAGCTGTCCTCTCCATACCTGAGAGTGTCCAGTCTCCAGCGTGGATCCTCCAGTCCAGCAGAGAGCAGCGCAGCTCCAGAGTCTCCTGGGTGATTGTAGCTCAGGTCCAGCTCTCTCAGATGGGAGGGGTTGGAGCCCAGAGCTGAGGCCAGAGAAGCACAGCCTTCCTGTGTGACCAGGCAGCCAGACAACCTGTGTACACACACACACACACACCATTTATTCTATCTAGCAGTTTGTACCAAATTAAACACATTTAGAAAGTGTATTCATTCCATATGGAGGACAATGAGATATTGTTCTGTTAGAGTCAGGAGAAGTCCTCTCACTGATGCATCATTTCCGGGTCAGGTGTTTGCCCGTGCAGGTAATGCTCCGCGCCCCTGCTGCGGCTACTGCTTTGTTTCATTTATCACTGTGTCCTCATGCTCAAAGCCGGTGTGTTTTCACTGCAGAGCAGCGACTGCGTGCTCCGTGCTCTGTTTAGTCGCTGGTTCTCTCGAGCGGTAAGTGTCCTCTCTCTCTGTGTTACACCGAATGCTATCCTGTAGCTAATGCTAGTGTGGTCACAGGTAGATGTCCCCTGCCGTGTGTCTCTCCCTCCCTCCCTCTCCCTGTGCAGGTTTGACTTTGAAAACGGGTATGCTACCTTAAATCTAACCTCCAAAAGCCTTGATAAATGTAGCTTAGCCATACTAATTTTATGTTTATTGACAGGGAACGCTCATCAGCTGGCCGAAATCTATAGATTTATCTGATTTATCTGACTCCGCCACCAGCTGATAGGGGCCGCTGCTGCTTTGTACACAGCTTTTGTCTATAGCTTTGTCTACAGCTTTGTCTGCTGTTTGTCTCTGCTGCTAATCACACCATTTGTCTCTGCTGCTATATACAACGTTGTCCCTTGCTTTGTCTCCGGCAGCCACTTATTCCTTGCTGCTCTGTGCTGCTTGGTGGTGCTGCTGTTGCTGGCTTTTGGCTACAGCCGGCTTGCATGGTGGACTGCCGACACCACACCTTTAACCTGTTTATCCCTTTAATTTGAGCCCAATGATTTTGAGGAGTTAATCCCTTAATTTTGTTTTGTTTTCTGTACTTTATTATTTTGATTAAGTAAATTGTTTTGTTAAGTTTATTTTGTGAACTATTTCCTGCTTCATGTTGTATATTGCTTCATACATTTTGGGTTAATTATTTCCGTTGTAACTTCCTTTTTGTTTCCTTCTCAGTGGCTGCAGGCTGGTGGTGGTGCTGGTGACGTGGGTGGTGGTGTCCCTCATTCTTGTGTGCTGTGCTTCCTTGGATTTGGTGATACCAGTGTGTGACTGCCACGTGTGTCTGGGTGAACCATTTCCCTTTAATTTATTCCTGTTGAGTCCCCTTCCCCTTCACCTGCTCTTTCCCCACCAGTAGGCCTCAGCCCCTGATTAGGCTCCTTGTTTATTAGTTGGGATGAATGCTCATTTTTGTGATAATATATATATTTTATTAAACAAAGTATTTTTGTAAACTGGGAACCACGTGTCTTGCCTGTTGAGTGGAACAAACCTGTGTTTTTGATCAATGTAAAATAATATGTAATAATTCCTTGGGTGCAATTCCCAAGGTGGCGTTGTCGAGCAACCTAAGATTCACATTGAGAGCCTCCACGCCACCACATTAATAAAGGACATCTTTACTGTTCAATATGTTTCACTTTACCATGGCCAGTGATGTTTTAGTGGTGAGGGGTGCATTATATTCAGATCACAGCACGGCTAAAGCCTCATCACCATGTCTACACTAATGACAACTCCTCAGCTCTCATCAGCTGACCAGAGTTACATAATGTATAACATACATAACATACTAGCAGTTAACAGGTCAACAACCCCTAACCCTCGCATCAGCTGGCCAGAGTTACATCACGTATAACATACGTATCGATATTGATAACAGTCCACCTAGTCGTGGATCATCCCTTACATATTAAACGACGCAGTTTGAAGAAGAGGGTGATAACTGACCTGAGAGTTCCCAGTGTACAGTGTGGACTCCCCAGTCCAGCAGAGAGCAGCTTCACTCCTGAATCCTGCAGATCATTGGTACTCAGGTCCAGCTCTCTCAGACTAGAGGAGTTGGAGCTGAGAACTGAGGCCAGAGAAGCACAGCCTTCCTGTGTGATCAGGCAGCCAGACAACCTGCACACACACACACACACCATTTATTCTTTCTGGTTGAGAGCAGTTTGTACTAAAGTAACCACATTTATAAAGTGTAGGCCTATTCATCATTCCATTTGGAGGACAAGTTAAAGCTTTATAAAATATATTTTTTATAATATCGAAACAGAATTTCGATATCATTTATACTTTATTCAGAATCACAGTTTAAGTTTAATATGGCTTTGTTTTCAGTTGGTCTCATTGATTTACGTTGACTCTAGAGCGTGAGGACATTCAGACAGTGTTGCCAGATTGGGCGCTTTTCCCGCAGATTAAAGAACGTTAATGTCACAATAAAAAATTTGACGCTGTTTAAATGGGTTTGCGGTAACGCTGTTAACAACGCGTTTCACTGACAGCACTAATATTAATATTACTTTTTATTTCAGTACTATGAATAACATGTATTACAAAAGAATACATGTTATTCATAATACTGAAATAAAAAGTAGATCTACAGAGATGTTTTGTGGATAATTATACATTTTATTCCAATATTATGTATATTGTGTTGTGAGGAGAATGAATAACCGAGTGAGCAGGAAAATACTTTTCGAGCATGAGAGCAAAGACGGCATTTGTCTGCGTGGGGGTGTCAGTTGCGTGCTGCTTCACTTTACGTGCACACTTTTATGGATGTAAATCTGTTGAATGTCTTCTGATATTGAACCTTGTGGTGTAACTGTTTGTCCACTGAGTAAAACTGACCTGAGAGTTTCCAGTGTACAGTGTGGACTCCCCAGTCCAGCAGAGAGCAGCTTCACTCCTGAATCCTGCAGATCATTGGTACTCAGGTCCAGCTCTCTCAGACTAGAGGAGTTGGAGCTGAGAACTGAGGCCAGAGAAGCACAGCCTTCCTGTGTGATCAGGCAGCCAGACAACCTGCATACACACACACACACAGACACACACACACCATTTACTCTTTCTGGTTGAGAGCAGTTCGTACTAAAGTAACCACATTTATAAAGTGTATTCATCATTCCATTTGTAGAACAAGTTAAAGCTTTATTGATCCATTATGGAGACAAAGCTGTGTCACCCTGTTTGAGAACAGGAAGAGGAAGTGGGGAGAGGACATCATCACAGACAGTAGAACTTCCTTCACATGGATTTGAAACAGGATCGTAAACAAATGCTCCTTTCTCAATAGCTACAACTCAATGAGATATTGTTCAGTTATAGTCAGGAGAACTCGGCTGTGTTTGGTACGCTAAGACGGTTTCTTCACATGTTCTAACATTGTGTAGAACCAGTGAGTGTTTTGTCAGCAGGGAAAAGAGCAACAGAAATGCATCAGGCAGGAGCAGCACTTACTGGAAGCTAGAATAACCAGTTTGAAGAAGAGGCTGATAACTGACCTGAGAGTTTCCAGTGTACAGTGTGGACTCCCCAGTCCAGCAGAGAGCAGCTTCACTCCTGAATCCTTCAGATCATTGGTACTCAGGTCCAGCTCTCTCAGACTAGAGGAGTTGGAGCTGAGAACTGAGGCCAGAGCTTTACAGCATCTCTTTGACAGATTACAGCCATTCAGCCTTGGTCAAAAGTAAACAGAACATGTTAGGAACTGTGATTAAAATAACACATCTTTAACTTATTACATAATGAAGGAATGTTATTAGTTGAAAAAATATTTCATCAATCATTAGATGTTTAAATGTTTATTATGTTTCAGGTGTAAAATGTTAAATATTTTTTATTTGTGTTTGAAAATGTTTTTGTAAATTAATACTACTTCTATATTATGTTATTTTTAATATGCTCTTATGTGTACTGTTATACATTATACCTATGTTTTGTATATTATTATTTTATATTCTTATAATATGTTTATTATGTTGTGAGTAGAATAGTAATACATGTTTTTATGAACCTACAGAGATCTTATGCATATTATTTTAACCTTATATTCCAGTTTTAGGTATATTGTGTTGTGTGTATTGTTATACATGTTATAAGTGAACCTACAGAGATGTTTTGGAGGCTTTGACCACTGGCAGCAGCCTCAGAAGACCCTCCTCTGAAGCAGAGTATTTCTTCAGGTCAAACACGTCCAGCTCCTCTTCTGATGTCAGTAAGATGAAGACCAGTGCTGACCACTGAGCAGGGGAGAGAGATTCTCTGGAGAGACTTCCTGATGTGAGGTACTTTTGGATCTCCTCCAGTAGAGAATGGTCGTTCAGCTCATTCAAACAGTGGAGCAGGTTGATGCTTCTCTCTGGAGAGAGATCTCCATTTAACTTCTTCTTGATGTAGGACACTGTTTCCTCATGTGTGCATGAGGTGTCTTTCCCTTCCTGTCCACTTACTGTCTTTCCCAGCAGACCTTGTAGAATATTTTGATTGGTCTCCAGAGAGAGGCCCAGGAGGAAACGGAGGAACAAGTCCAGGTGTCCGTTCTTACTTTGTAAGGCCTTGTCCACAGCACTCTGGTAAAGTTTGAGCTTTCTTTTTGTTGTTTCTTTGTTTCTCACAAGAATAGACCAGAGCGATTGCAGTTGTCCTAAAAGCAGATTGACACCAGTCTCGATGAAGGACAGAAAGACATAAAGGGCAGCCAGAAACTCCTGGATGCTCAGATGGACAAAGGAGAACACCTTGTCCTGGTACAGCCCACACTCCTCTTTAAAGATCTGGGTGAACACTCCTGAGTACACTGAGGCTGCTCTGATATCGATGTCACACTCTGCCAGGTCGGCCTCGTAGAAGATCAGGTTGCCTTTTTCCAGCTGGTTAAAAGCCAGTTTTCCAAGAGAAACAATGATCTCCCTGCTCTCTGAACTCCAGTGTGGATCCGTTTCAGCTCTCCCATGGTACTTCCTGTCCCTCTGTATGGACTGAAGCCTCAGAAAGTAGATGTACATCTGAGTTACGGTCTTGGGCTTCTCTTCTATCTGGGATTTTTTGAAGATGTCCTCCAGAACTGTAGCAGTAATCCAACAGAAGACTGGGATGTGACACATGATGTGGAGGCTTCGTGATTTCTTCACGTGGGAGATGATTGTGTTGGCCAGCGTCTCCTCTCTGAATCTCTTCCTGAAGTACTCCTCCTTCTGTGGGTCGGTGAACCCTCTCACCTCTGTAACCATGTCAACACACTCAGCAGGGATCTGATTGGCTGCCGCAGGGCGTGTGGTTATCCAGATGCGAGCGGAGGGAAGCAGGTTGCCCCTGATGAGGTTTGTCAGCAACACGTCCACTGAGGTCGGCTTTGTGACATCAGTCCAGGTCTGGTTGTTCTGGAAGTCCAGAGGAAGTCGGCACTCATCTAGACCATCCAAGATGAAGACAACTTGGAACCGGTCAAATCTGAAGATTCCTGCTTCTTTGGTCTCAATAAAGAAGTGATGAAGAAGTTCCACCAAGCTAAACTCTTTCCCTTCCAGTAAATTCAACTCTCTAAAAGTGAATATAAATGTGAAGTGTATGTCGTGGTTAGTTTTGTCTTCAGCCCAGTCCAGAGTGAACTTATGTGTCAAGATGGTTTTACCAATGCCGGCCACTCCAGTTGTCATTATTGTTCTGATTGGTTGATCTTGTCCAGGTAAGGGTTTAAAGATGTCTTCACATCTGATTGGTGTTTCTTCCTTGGCTGGTTTCCTGGAAGCTGTTTCAATCAGTCTGACCTCATGCTCCTGGTTGACCTCTCCACTGCCTCTCTCTGTGATGAAGAGCTCTGTGTAGATGTCATTCAGACCTGTTGGCTGTCCTGCTTTAGGGATTCCCTCAAACACACACCTGCATTTCTCTTTCAGATGAGACTTGATTTTATGTTGGCACTCAACAGCAACAGTTTCTATGACAAAACAATGGTTGACATTATTGGACACATTTGAATTATTCCTGTACAATTCTAAACTTCATGATATTTATATAGCTATATCAATTCTACTTAAGAGGTGTCTTATAACCTGTTAAGTAGTGCTATCATTGTTGTGTATCAGTAGAAAGTGACTGATGCAAGATGCTGATATAACAAGATAGTGTTGCATCTCTTCCACTGAGTTATGCTCTGGTATATATATGTTTTTAGCATTGTCACTTATTGATGACCGGATGGCAACCTGGAAATTCTACTAGATACAACCTGGAATATTGCCCCCCATTCCCTTTCACACATGACTTCATGCAGGAAATGTTCAGGAACATTTAGAACAGCAAGAATGCATTTGTTATATTGTGAATCTCTTACCGCCCCTCAGTGTGTCGGCCAGTTCCTCCTGGTTCATCTCCATCAGGCAGAGCTTTGTGATGTCTACCACTCCCTCTATGGCGCGCCTCCTCTGCTCCTCCTTCTTACCATCCACCTCCTCCTCCTCCTCCCTCTGACTCTCTGAGCATTGTGGGTAATCTGGGAAGAGATCCCTCCAGAGCTTCTTCAGCTCCTTGTCTAGGAAAGCGTGTGCGTTCTCCTCAGCCCTCTGGAACAGAACAAACATCAAAGAGAACTTTACTGTGAACTCACTGAGGACATCAGAAGCATCTGTCCTGGATTCACGTCCCGCTGGTCTGAAGAGGGAAGCCTGGAGACTATGAGCACCACAAGAGATGCTTTCTAATGTTCATGTAGAGCTAAAGTCAAACGTCTTGGTGGACATTTACACACCTTGATCAGCTCTGTTTGATGCTGCTGTACAGACTGAGCACTAGTGACCTTTGACCTCTGGAGGGGTTGTCTGTGGAGAGAACACACAGGGTAAACATAATCACACACAGTACACATACAAAAGGGGGGAGAGTGAGAGTTTATATTTATACTGTGCAAGTATTCTGTTTAATTGTATTTATTTAGTTATTATTCTACGTTTTGTATCTTTATTTAATTTTTACATTTATTTTGTATTTTTATTTATCCCTTAATCTCTCTCTCTTTTGATTCTTGAGCTGCAATAACAAGAGAGATTCCCCTTGTGTGGGATTCATAAAGTTGTAATCCTCTGTAATCCTCTTCAGTTAGTTAATGATTGATTGTGAGAGAGAGTATCAGTAGAGTCTGATAACAACCAACTGGTCTGTTGTCATGGTCTGTTTGAAACCTACCTCTCCTCTCTGGAGGGGCGTCCATCTTTAAAGACAGGAGGTATCCACATAGAGCTGTCACTCTTCATGGAGACACAGCTGGGTCCAGGGGAGTCTGCTCTCTGCTGCTGGACTCTTCTAGAAAAACAAGAACCAGGATTTATGGATGTTTGATAGATGCTGTATTTCTATAATCTCTGATAAATCCTTACATTTTCTCAATAGAGTTATTTCCATCTTTAAACTGGTCAGGTATATCCATAGAGTGGTCACTCTTCATGGAGACACAGCTGGGTCCAGGGGAGTCTGCTCTCTGCTGCTGCTCTGGTCTTCAACACAACACACACACAGCTGTTACTCAGACTAATGATGGAGTAGGGCTGGGCGATATGGCTGAAAACTGTATCACGATATGAGTGTTTCACATCGGTCGAAAAATATAAACGTAAACAGTTTTATTTTAAACTTAACCTTCCCCTGATTGTAGGCAGACAGGGAAAAGGAATGTCAACACAACCATGGAAAACTCAAATAAATATAAACATAAGTCTGAATGAAAATGAACATCACAATGAAAACTTAACAATTATCAATTATAAAGTGCTCAAAAACATGTGCTACAAAAAAGTGTTCTAAAAACATTTGCAGTGTTAAATGTAAACATAAGAGATGAGATCATGAGATCACTATTGCATTACTTGGATTAAAGCTTATCTTCAACCTAGAACATGGAACATATGGATGTCATTGTTGTTGGGACATGGAGATATGTCCAGTACTGTCATGAACCATCATCCATGTTGTAAAGATCGCTAGTTAGCATGTTCGCTAACTAGCGATTAGCACCTATTAGTGATTTTGTTGTTATGCTTGCTATCCATGTCATAACAAAAATGCCTACATTAAACAGAATAATGATAATGCCATCAAAGGGGGAAATGGGACATGGATATATGTCCAGTACTGTCATGAACCAATGCTGGCCGCGGCGCCTGATATCTGAGAAGAACTACTACTAACTCTGAGATGGACAACAGTCACAGACAGAGAGATCCTCTTCTTACCTCTTAGCTTTGCTCTGGCGGCCATGTTCCCCAGACAGAGTGGTCTTAGAGGTAGGACCCCCCTCCTCCCTCTCCTCATCCATAGCAGACTGGAGACCTGGACACAAACACAACTCCATATTGTTTCTGTGGATTGTATTTGGGTACCAGACAGGACATTCTTGTAGAGAAGACTGTATATCCTCCTCCTCTCTGACACACACACACACACACACACACACACACACACACACACACACACACACACACACACACACACACACACACACACACACACACACACACACACACACACACACACACACTCTATCACTATCTATGTCTAGATCTCATACACACTATCACTATCTATGTCTAGATCTACACACTCTATCACTAACTGTCTAGATCTACACACTCTATCACTATCTATGTCTAGATCTACACACTCTATCACTAACTGTCTAGATCTACACACTCTATCACTATCTATGTCTAGATCTCATACACACTATCACTATCTATGTCTAGATCTACACACTCTATCACTAACCGTCTAGATCTACACACTCCATCCTATGTCTAGATCTCATGCACACTATCACTATCTATGTCTAGATCTACACACTCTATCACTATCTATGTCTAGATCTCATACATCATTATTAGGACAATTCTATATTTTCCTTTTGAACTGCTGCTGTGGGGTTCTGCGGGTGTAGGCAGAGGGGTTAATATGGAATGATAAGAAAAAAAACACAAAACAAAAATAACTTGGCCCTAACCCTACACTCATAAAGAAGGAGGATTCAGAGAACTGAGGTCTACCCAGCCCAAGAGACAATCACCCATTGTTAACTCTCCATGGGGAGACTAGATAAGAGCTGGGACGTACCATTATTGAATACAAAGTGGGGATCCATATTAAGGTATGAATACCCACATCATCCGTTATTGCTATCAAATTCAAATTAATCATTCACAAAGTAAAAATATTATTAATTCATGTTTCCATTTCTTTTTACATACATATTTACATACATATTCTTTTTAAATACAAAATTGCAAAAGACTCCCGTTTCCCCCCTTTTATCTGCCGGATGGTACGGTCTGACCACGACTGACTGGGAGCAGTTGATAACGCGGTGTCCTATCAGAGACGGCCGACCGTGATTAGTGTGGGAGGAAATGTTGCTCCCTCACAACGGGAACCAATGAAACGTCTCTTCCCCAGAGTGGAGTCACTGGCCTCAAGAGTGTAAAGATCAGTGTACTAAACCGTTATCGACGCTCATAAAGCCAACAATAAGTCACTCATGTGACCAATAAACCTCCACAACACACTACACGTGTACAGTCCAAGAGACGGTCACCTGTTCCTTTATTCAGACAGGTTGTCTCTCTGAGATCAATATCTCTTCTACAGCAGGAACCTGGGAACACTGAAATCGGACTGAAAACTGTTTAATTTAGAATATATGAATACATTGCAAACATATCACCAATAATCTTAAGAAAACATGACATTAAGCAAACTGTACCTTAGCTTCTCTGTGGTGAAGATGTGTTCAGCCCCGCAAAGTCTGAAAATATAAAAGCAGAAAAGCAGGGAGAGTAAGATGGGTTGAAGGAAGAGATTCAGGCGTTCACCAAAACACAAAGGAAGTGTTTAGAACGGAGACAGAACACTCACACGGTTCTAAAGGTTCTGAGAGTAAAGATTGAGCTGCTGCTCCTCAGTGAAGACAGATGGAATGAGGAAGGAGGCGTTGAACGACAGCTAACTCCACCTTAACCCTGGACCTGGACCTGAGTAAGAGCTGTCATTAATCAATCATCAACCAACTAAAGACGATTAATGGTTAACCTGTACTCCTTATGCACACACACACACGTCGGGTTTTAGTGAGCGGACCAATCACAGCCCTCGCTGCTGCGTCGCCTCGACGGAAGGTGACAGCTTTTGGGAGGCGCACGTCAGGCCCTCGCGGTGGACGCAAGGAGGGTCCGCGAGGACGGACTTGCCTTGCGTGAACGTGGGACCATGACCAGCCCTTAAGGGCGCACTCACACTAGGCCAAGTGTCCCTGTACCGTACTCAAGTACGACCCCCCCCCCCCCCCCCACTCACACTAGACCGAGTGTCCCTGTACCGTACTCAAGTACGACCCCCCCCCCCCCCCCCACTCACACTAGACCGAGTGTCCCTGTACCGTACTCAAGTACGACCCCCCCCCCCCCCCCACTCACACTAGACCGAGTGTCCCTGTACCGTACTCAAGTACGACCCCCCCCCCCCCCCCCCACTCACACTAGACCGAGTGTCCCTGTACCGTACTCAAGTACGACCCCCCCCCCCCCCACTGACCTGCTCTCACACTAGACCGAGTGTCCCTGTACCGTACTCAAGTACGACCCCCCCCCCCCCCCCCCCCACTCACACTAGACCGAGTGTCCCTGTACCGTACTCAAGTAGGACCCCCCCCCCCCCCACTCACACTAGACCGAGTGTCCCTGTACCGTACTCAAGTACGACCCCCCCCCCCCCCCCCCACTAGACAATCTCAAGTGAGTGCGGTTGCCTCTTGTACACGCGGTTGCGTATCTTGCGTGTAAGAGCTGTCATTAAAACAATCAATCATTAACTAACTAAAGAGGATAACTGGTTTACCTGTACTCCTCACACACACACACAGACACACACACACACACACGCACGCACACACGCACGCACGGCCATTTACCAATAAAACATCCACAAGCAGGTAAGATAAGATTAACTTTATCAATCCCACACGATGGAATCACTTGTTATTGCAGCTCAAGAGTCAAAAGCACAGAGAAAGAGAGATTAATGATTTATCTCTCACGTAGAGTGTCTCTCACTCTACGTCCCTCTCCCCCTCTCTCTCTCTCTCTCTCTCTCTCTCTCTCTCTCTCTCTCTCTCTCTCTCTCTCTCTCTCTCCCTGTCTCTCTCAGTCAGGTTTAATACTACAGCATATATTAATACTAATTATAATACTGATGACAGTGATATAGCTAGTCAGGTTTAGGATTTAGTATACATTAATACATTGTGAATACATGACCAATAATCTGAAGAAAACATGACATTAAGCAAACTGTACCTTAGCTTCTCTTGATGAAAACGCGTTCAGCCCCACAAAGTCTGAAAATATAAAAGCAGAAAAGCAGGGAGAGTAAGATGGGTTGAAGGAAGAGATTCAGGCGTTCACCAAAACACAAAGGAAGTGTTTAGAACGGAGACAGAACACTCACACGGTTCTAAAGGTTCTGAGAGTAAAGATTGAGCTGCTGCTCCTCAGTGAAGACAGATGGAATGAGGAAGGAGGCGTTGAACGACAGCTAACTCCACCTTAAACCTTTATGACGGTCAGGGCTGGGCTTCACCAGAACACACACCCAGAACTGTATCAGGTGATGAGATAAGACAGAGCAAAGGGTTGAGGAGGTCCATATAAAGCTATAAAACCACCAGGTCCCAGTCACCACGTTGGAGGTTAAAACAGTGCAGCTAAAGTTACGTCAAGGCTATTAAGTTCTGCTGTACTTTGTATCGTCTGCTGTGAAATCACGTGACTCCCGACGTATCCAAATACAGATCGGATGAAAAGCTAAGGAATCACTTTTATCACTTTGAAGGAGAAGAAAACGACTGAAGACTTTTCTGATTTATTTTTCACATCAGTGTACTAAACCGTTATCGACGCTGATAAAACCAACAATAAGTCACTCATGTGACCAATAAACCTCCACAACACACTACACGTGTACAGTCCAAGAGACGGTCACAACTCGTCCTTTCAGCTCAAAACAGGGAATGTTTGAATCCAAAGCGTTTTCCATTAGAACCCAATGTGAGTTCAGTTCCGTTCCTGGACCAGAGGTTCCTTATGAAAACGCCCTCAACACAGTGAAACTAGTTATTGATGTTCTGACCCATGTTCCTTTGTTCAGACAGGTTGTCTCTCTGAGAACAATATCTCTTCTACAGCATGTTATGATATTTTAGTCCAGGAAAGGCCGCCGAGACAGGATCGCTTTTAACTCACTTTATTTGGTTAAGGTTATTGGTCTATTGTCTATCGTCTATGAAACTAAAGGAGAGGGATCGTATATAACACACGTGGAGCGTCTCTAAGCTTTACATTTAATCGATACGCCGCCCAAGAGATTCTGATTCTATGATAGCGGGGTCCGAGTTAAATAGGCAGGTAGAGGTGGGCGTGTTCTGTGGCTTTAAAAGCCCGCCCCCTTCATCTATGACGCAAGTCTTACAGCTTATGTTATGTTTACTCAGTATTGTGGCTATGGGAGAATATTATGGCTGAAATATGTTACAAGCAGGAACCTGGGAACACTGAACCTGGACTGTAAACCGATTCATTTAGAACATATTAATACAGTGAGAACATATGACCCTTCATTAATCTGTCATTAATCAATCATTAACGAACTAAAGAGGATCACGCTGCTTTTAGACCACAGTAAAGGGCTCTTTATGGTCCCACGTTCACGCTAGTGGTGGATTTCATGATTTGTTTGAATGAATCAGTTTGCGTCGGTCAGTTCTCCAAGATGAGACGTTCGTTCGTTCGTTCGCATTTCCGGTAGCGGTGAATCATGATTCTCAGTCACTGAGTCGGTCAGACTCGGCTCCTCCCTCGTTCTCATTCTCAAACGAATCACGATCGTGCAACGGTGCAAACGGTCATCAATCAACACAACATTAACTAAGTTCCTTTTAGCTGAGGAGTGCTTCATGTTCTGAATCGGGATGTTGTTGCCCGGCTGACTCTCGTGACGTCTCAGTCCTCGAGTCTTCACCGCTAAACACAGTCAGTGAACGAACGGCGACTCGCGAGTCAGCGTGACTCAGCGACTAGTGGGCGGAGCTGGGAGTCGAGTCTCGGAGAACGAACGAGACGAACAACGACGAACGAGAGCGACGAATCAGGTCGGTTCGTTCGTTTTACAGAGTCGTTCGTTCGAACTGATTCGTTCGTGAACGAGCCACCACTAGTTCACGCAACGCAACGACCACGCAGATGCGTCCACGCAGTCCTGAACCTTTGTGGTTCTGCGTCGGGTTTTAGTGAGTGGACCAATCACAGCCCTCGCTGCTGAGTCGCCTCGACGGAAGGTGACAACTTTTGGGAGGCGCACGTCAGGGCCCTCGCGGTGGACGCAAGGAGGGTCCGCGAGGACGGACTTGCCTTGCGTGAACGTGGGGCCATGACCAGCCCTTAAGGGCGCACTCACACTAGGCCAAGTGTCCCTGTACCGTACTCAAGTACGACCCCCCCCCCCCCCCACTGACCTGCACTCACACTAGACCGAGTGTCCCTGTACCGTACTCAAGTACGACCCCCCCCCCCCCCCCCCCCACTCACACTAGACCGAGTGTCCCTGTACCGTACTCAAGTACGACCCCCCCCCCCCCCCCCACTCACACTAGACCGAGTGTCCCTGTACCGTACTCAAGTACGACCCCCCCCCTCCCCACTCACACTAGACCGAGTGTCCCTGTACCGTACTCAAGTACGACCCCCCCCCCCCCACTCACACTAGACCGAGTGTCCCTGTACCATACTCAAGTACGACCCCCCCCCCCCCACTCACACTAGACCGAGTGTCCCTGTACCGTACTCAAGTACGACCCCCCCCCCCCCCCCCCCACTCACACTAGACCGAGTGTCCCTGTACCGTACTCAAGTACGACCCCCCCCCCCCCCCACTCACACTAGGCCAAGTGTCCCTGTACCGTACTCAAGTAGGACCCCCCCCCCCCCCCCCCCCACTCACACTAGACCGAGTGTCCCTGTACCGTACTCAAGTACGACCCCCCCCCCCCCCACTCACACTAGACCGAGTGTCCCTGTACCGTACTCAAGTACGACCCCCCCCCCCCCCCCCCCACTCACACTAGACCGAGTGTCCCTGTACCGTACTCAAGTACGACCCCCCCCCCCCCCACTAGACAATCTCAACTGGGCCTGAGTGCGGTTGCCTCTTGTACACGCGGTTGCGTATCTTGCGTGTAAGAGCT
>NW_028178475.1:0-17089 GCF_964030765.1 Micromesistius poutassou | reverse complement strand
GAGAGAGAGGAGAAAAAGTAAAGATGGAGAGAGAGAGGGGAGGCAGAAGAGAGATGGAGAAAGAGGGTGTGAGTGAAAAGAGTGGAGGGTGAAGAGTGAGGAGAGAGAAAGAATATATATAGAGAGAAATATCTACATAGAGAGAGAGGGAGAGAGAGAAAACAGTGAGAGACAGAGAAAGGGGCGGAGTCTAGTCATAAACTGAAGTGGGGTGTGTGGGGGGGGTGAGGCGAGAGTCCCTCCCGCCGCGCCCAGTCACATTAAACGCTTCCAGTCACACGACGTCATCTCCAGCTGGGGGTCCCGAGCTGTGCCACTGCTTTCCACGGGACTTACAGACACATTCAGATTGTTTTCGGGGACGGAACATAAAAGGTATGCGGACATATATTAGATACCGGTGTTTGTTCTGCTTGCTTCAGTAACAAAGAGCAGGTGCACGCTCGAGTGACGCTGATACCTTAATTGTTTGAATGTTGTCGAGGTACACTAACGTTTCCCGCTTTAAACCCTTCACAGACGGCACAACGGCTAGTCATATGAGTTAGTTTTGCTTCAGTTAGCATCACATGACCGAACTGTTTTCTTTCCTCAGGAGATGCGCGTCTCCGTGTTGCCTCTCGTGACCCTCGTGCTCAGCAGCCTACCGGCTTGCCACGGCACCAACACCCGCCACGCGCCGGACAGCGACCAATGGCTCCGCGGTGCTTCTGAGAAGGGTGGACACTGGAACAAATTCAAAGATGTGAGTTTCACAAGGTGGTGGATGTTTTACTTTTCACTGATGGCGCAGCGTAAGTGTGTGTGTGTGTGTGTGTGTGTGTGTGTGTGTGTGTGTGTGTGTGTGTGTGTGTGTGTGTGTGTGTGTGTGTGTGTGTGTGTGTGTGTTTCTTCTGCGTAGGTACCTATATGTGCATGAAAAGCTGCCTACTGCCTTATGATAGTCGGCACAGGGAAGATGTGTTATGTTTGCCTGAGGCAAAGGCGTGCAACATAAAATTCAAAACGCGTCTCTTTCAACACTCAACACCAACAAGTAGCTACTAGAAGATTACAAAAAAGAAAAGGACTTGGTTTTCAATGGACCATGGAAATTAAGAGCTTTAGCATGGGCACAGGCCAACACAACAAACAAACAAACAAACTGAACGTGAGCCAGGATAAAACCTATGGGAGCCATATAAACACACCAGGATTCTCCCCAAGACACACAGAAGCCTGAAAGATGACCGAAATAAAAGGCTTCCCTGCTTTAGAAATTCTCTGCCTGCACGTTATGGGAGAAGGTCAAACCCGAGAGATAGCCACAGCTACAAGGCTCACAGGAAAATAACTTCCAACACCCTTACGTTATCAAATCCTGACAGTATCTCAACCCAAACAATCTAATCTAGAATCACAAAGGATCCAACCCCCTCCTTCATACACAGGCTTGTGTTAACCAGAGAGTGGGACATCTATTCTATTTGACCGTAGGCAACCCCAGCTGGCTGCATTATAGGCAAATAATTGATTTGGACTTGATTTATTCCTGCCTGGATAGCCTGTTAGGATATTCCACCCCCCCCCCCCCCCCTTCCTCTCTCCTGAGTCTTTCAGGTCTTACTTTCATCTTTCACCATGAGCTTATTTTGCAATCCTTATTTTGTTCTTGCTGGTTTCTGAAATCAGGACGCCAGAGTCAGTGTGTGACTTCATGGATGTCTGAACATGATCACAAATGATCATATCATTCACAGCGTTCCGGGTTGGGAAGCTCTGAGGTCCACCCTGTGTCCCTTACAGAGTCGTAATGGGAGATGCAGGATGGAGAACAGTGTGGTGGCTTTGTTGTTTGATCAGAAGCCACAAGATACCCGGTTGTCTTGTGCTGCCCAAAGCCTACGTGTACGCATCCTTGCACAGACTCAATAACAAATGGGCAGACATTGCATTGAAACATTAGTTTTGTCTCTTAGTGAGATTGTCTCTACCGTCTTTCTCTCCACTCAAACCCAACCCAATCCTCCATTGGAAGAAGCAGGCAGCTCTGAGCTGATGGAAGATCATTTAGTGTCATGCTCCTACCACCATCATGAGGCCAAGCTCCTGCTTAGATTACCAGCCTGGCCGTGGCACATTTTATTGCTGCTGCGCTGATATTGATTGTTGGAATTGTGATGGGAGTTGGTATTGGCTCGTGTGTGTGTGTGTGTGTGTGTGTGTGTGTGTGTGTGTGTGTGTGTGTGTGTGTGTGTGTGTGTGTGTGTGCGTTTGTCTCTGTGTAGATCCACAGAGCATTTCCCCCAAGGTACCAGGCAGTTATATTAAGTTTCCTTCTCCAGCGACTCTCTGTTTGAACCAATACCAAACATTTGTACATTATTTATTGAAATATCGGTTTTTGTGATATTGTTCAAGTTCAAACGATAATAAATTTTACTGCCTTTTTTTTTAATATGCCAATAAAATCGTCCCCCATCACTTGGCATCAATGTGAATAGTATAAAATAGGCATCTCCCTCACTTCTTTCATCTCATGATTCTTTCAGATCTTCCCCCACCATCCTTCACATATTTATGCAATGCATGTCTTTGTAACTGTCTTCCTTCCTTGTATACTCAGTGGGGGGTATGTTGACCCCCTGGTTGAGCAACCAGCCCCCACTTCCGATCTCTCTGTCTCTCTCTCTCCCTCTTGTCTCTCTGTCTGTCTGTCTGTCTGTCCTACACTGCAACAGTGCACAGAACATACATGCATATCCGGCCTATCCTTCATTCTGTGATGGATTGTCCGATATGGAAAACAGTAAGCTTAACCACCTGCACAATAGCATCAACAGGGATTTTCATTTATCATTGCCATTCTTACGTTCAGACTGAAAAAAAGATATGCAAAAATATGAGGAAGGATATTCCGAGGCTCCTGTCCCATCACACGAATGTTGAGACTACTCAGTATATGAGCATGCAGCTCAAAGAAACTCTGAAATACCATCTGGTGCTGCGGCAATTGTGTTTATTTGATCAGTATAAATATGGCAAAAAAAGAAAAAGAAAATAAATAAATAACTGCTTACTTGTGTCACTGTCACGGGAGAAAAGACTGTTTATTGACAAGGGGGATATTTTAATAGTGTAATGATTGTTTTAGCCAGTCACAGGGTGGTAATCAATATATTGACGCCATTTTTCAACTCTCCTCTCCCCTCTCCTCCTCACCTCCTCTCTTCTCCCCATCGCCTCTTATCCCTCCCTCCTCTCCTCCCCTCTCCTCACCTCCTCTCCCCTCCCCATCCTCTCCTCACCTAACTTTCCCACCTCGCCTCATCTCCCCTCCTCTTCTCTCTCCTCCTCTCCTTTCCCCTCCCTCCGCTCACCTCCTTTCCTCTCCTCTCCTCCCGTCCGCTCCCCTCCTCCTCTTCCTCTCATGCCCTAGTCTCCCCTCTTTTTCCTTTCCTCTTCTCTCCCCTCTCACGGTAATGGCCATGGAAAGCCTGTCACTGACGTTACAGGCGGCCATCTCTGATCTCTGATGACAGTGGTAGAAAAGCTGTTGTATGTGTGGGGAGTCCCATTATTTGATTGTTTGTTTGTTCCTCTGAAAAGTGTCCCATCTCTCTCAATACACAGATCGTCCCACACATACACAATGCTCTCACACACACACACACACACACACACACACACACACACACACACACACACACACACACACACACACACACACACACACACACACACACACACACACACACACTTCTCCATTTCCTTTGCCTTGCACTCTGAAGTGGTGACAGAAAAGAGAAGCCGTTCCCCACATCCTTGTTTTCTGTCAGGAAAACCTATTTGTATGGAATGGTGTGTTTGTGTGTGTGTGTGTGTGTGTGTGTGTCTGTGTGCGGTCGCATGTGTGTGTGTGTGTGTGTGTGTCTGCGTGTGTGCGTGTGTTTGCGGTATGTGTGAGCCCATTGTGCCACCACAGATATATGTGTGAGTGTAACGCCTCGGCCCCCAGGTGGTCTGTTCATTAAGTGGTTGTTCCTGTACCATTTCTGTTGTTGTGTTTGTGTACTGTTTATATTGATGAGAGAGAGAGGGGGGGGGGGGGACAGAGAGAGGGGGAGAAATGGTGATTGACAGAGAGAGAGAAAAGTATTTCAATATTTAATTCCTACACCATTTCACCTTTTGTCGTTGTTTTGTCAAACTCTTATCATATCCGGTGCTTTTGCCTTAAAAATGTTATTATATCCATCAATCACAATTACATGTGTCGTGGTGTGTGTGCATATATTAGAGCATGAGTGAGTTTGTGTCCTCCAGGTGAAGATGGATTTTAAAGGTAACTCTTGTTATAAATATTCAAGTGTCTTATATAAACTCAAACCAAACAAACATGTTATCTATACCGATACCTCAGCCATTATTTTTGATGAAGGTGATGAGAACGTGGGACAGGTGAGAGTGATAAGTAGTCTGATGATGTGGATCTCAGATGTTGAGAATGAACCCTTCTCACCCACTAGGAGAAACACAGTTGTAGTTTGTAACATTGATTATGGGTTTGATTTTGGTATAGCAGTCTATTATTTAGACCAGTACAGACACAACTAATCAATTCAATATACATTGACCTTGCTGGTGCTGCGACAGAGAATAAAATAAAAATAAAATAAATAAAACGACCTATTGTTAAAAGGAACAGGAAGTAACTTTACTATTGACAATTTGTGTAAAGGGTCCACTAAATCAACTTAATGGAAACGTAGGCCTGCTTCCGTTGGCAAGTTTCTCTGCAGTAAAATGCTGCAGAGAAACAACTAGCCTGCGGTCGCTTAATGGGAAATATGGTACGGCGCAAATAACCTTTTATTGAACCATCTACATTCAATTAACTAGCTTAATCTGCGTGCATTTCACTCATGAACTTCCGGGCAGACATAAGTGCAACAAACTTTAGTAGTGACGAGAGTTCTGCTAAGCTTGGTGGTGTTTTAATGTCTTTTAAAGTTCTGTTTCATTCATGTTCATTCATGTGAGTGACCATATGTCTGAACAGGCTCAACAAGCCAGTATAACCAGATCATATATTTGGATACTTAAGATGTATCGGTAGGAGTTTCAAGGCTCACCGTGTGTGTGTGTGTGTGTGTGTGTGTGTGTGTGTGTGTGTGTGTGTGTGTGTGTGTGTGTGTGTGTGTGTGTGTGTGTGTGTGTGTGTGTGTGTGTGTGTGTGTGTGTGTGTGTGTGTTCGCCGGAGCAGCATCATAGACACTCTGGAGTCACCTTCACACACACATGCACACACTTATTTCCAGTATAATGGATGTATCTTTACACAAACTTTGCAGTTAAGTTACGAGGTGAACGGTGACGCACCTATTGTCATCCTCTCTCCTCTCTCCTCCTTTTCTCTTTTCTACTTTTCTCCTTGTCCCTTATCTCATCTCTCACTTCCCACTGACATCACATCTCCTCTCTTTTGTTCTTCTCATGTCATGCACACATTCACCCTGCAGCTGCTCAATTGATCACTCAGTGGATTTACTGTGCCTGGCAGCATTCATTGGGGCCCTGATGTGATCAGAGCCCTCTTAAAGGTTGGGGTCAGCGAGGTCACTAACCAATGGGTGGGGAGCTTGACCGGAGGGCGAGGCGATGTGGTGTGAATTTGAGATCAGTACCAAGAGAACATTCTTGATTTATTTGATTCTTTGATCATGTTTTCCTCCTTATTGTTGAATTTCTGAGTGCAAGGTTTGTATGGATCAAAGAAATCACCATATCGGTAATTGGATATCATTACTTACTTATTCCTTAGACCCTTAGAAGGTAATCTTCATCAAGCCTCTTGAAGGAGCCGGTGTGTTGTCAGTGTGCTATCGTTGTGAAGCTTTTTCTCTGAGCTATTCATGTTTTTAATGAGCTGTTGTTGTGCATGAGCCGAACTATGTGCTGTTCTCTACATTTATTTTTGTTTACCACACACACACACACACACACACACACACACACACACACACACACACACACACACACACACACACACACACACACACACACACACACACACACACACACACAATACTGCATGCACAGATACATAGACATACTTATACAGGCACACACACCTACACACACACACACACACACACACACACACACACACACACACACACACACACACACACACACACACACACACACACACACACACACACACACACACACACAATACTGCATGCACAGATACATAGACATACTTATACAGGCACACACACACACACACACACACACACACACACACACACACACACACACACACACACACATTTTTGTATTAACAGAACATTAGCAGTGAATCAGTGAATCAGTCTACCACTGAGAAGGAAAAGCATTCAGCGTGATGTTCAGTGTCTCAATTCACCGTGGCTCTAATGATTTGTGCTTGAAAGCTAAAACCACTAAGATGTTCATTTGATAACAGACTGTGTGATTTTTTTTATTCCAATGCTCTCTGCTGTTTCATTTCAATGTGGTAGTTGCGTCTGACCTGTAAAATGCATTACTGTTGAACACGGCTGTCATTATTACATTTATTACATATGTTATTACATACAACATGCTTCTCTCTGCCATGATGCTTCCATCCAATACTGTACCATAAATTAATTACACCTTTTACTAAATGTAAATGTGCTTTACAAATAGCAACTGATGGTGAAAGCTCTTTCTCACATTTGACTACATTTCACATTAAATGAATCAATCAAATCCTCCATTTAATTAAGTCATGGGAAGATGTTTTATTTGCATAGAAATACTAGACATGATCTGGCACAAATGTCTTTGAAGTGCATACAGCTCATTCAGCAAGCATCAATTATAGTAATAAAAGATGAACTCAAATGACTTAAAGGGAATTAAAAAATTGCTCCAATTCTGACCTCCATTAGTTGATTATCTCCCAGTGGAATTCTGGCATGAATTCAAACATGATCGACTAACTTAATAGTCCTATTCAGCAGACAAATATAATTAGGTGTTTGCAAATTCTCATTTTTGATTACACCTCAATCAGTGTTTAGCATCCTGTGTGTGTGTGTGTGTGTGTGTGTGTGTGTGTGTGTGTGTGTGTGTGTGTGTGTGTGTGTGTGTGTGTGTGTGTGTGTGTGTGTGTGTGTGTGTGTGTGTGTGTGTGTGTGTGTGTGTGTGTGTGTGTGTGTGTGTGTCTTTGTTCATGTGTGTTTGTGTTTGCTTGTGTGTGTGTGTCTTTGTTCATGTGTGTTTGTGTTTGCTTGTGTGTGTTATGTAGTGTATTCAGAAAGGAGATAAGCCAATGGCGAGGGAAAACTTTTATAAAATCCACAATTTGCGTGAATATGGTACAGGTTAAGTGTAGTGCAGGGACCGGATGCTCTCTGCTGGATTGCACCTGTTTGATGCAAATTATGGTATAATTTTAGTAATCATAAAATGGCAAGACATACTAGTATGTTTTAAACAAAAACAAGACCGTTTTGGTTTCAATGACACGTTCAAATATTGACGGCAAAACCGTTTTACTCAAGTTTATGGAACACAAGCAAACGTGAAATTAGACTGCTTGGAAAAACAAACAAGCAAAAAAAACCTCCATGTTCAGCACGGATCTTATCCCAGCCAGGTCCACCTAGTGCTGATGTCTCTCTTTGATTCACATCTCACATATTGATCTACTCAATTATTTATTTGTTTTGCTGGGTGTACTTGGCCTTTTCATCAGGGATGAAAGAAAAGTCAAGATAATGGATTGATAGTCATGGATAAGAGTGGCATAATGTCAGTGTCAAATATCAAGCACGTAGTTGGGCATGTCGCTCACAATCTGGGTGGATGCAGAGCACCTGTCTGCAGAACAGGGGATGTGTGGAAAATATGGCCTTTCTGATACATTCTCTCTTGCTCTCGCTCTCTCTCATTCTCCACAGTCCAATACTTGGAGCTATTTTGTTGGTGTGGCACGTATTCGTTCCAAGTTCTTCTGTAAAAACTGAATCACACAGATGGCCGAAGAGGGATGAGGATCTGTTGTCCCCCTTGACACAGACATGGATAGAGAGATTGGAATGTGGAGGTGTAGGATGAAGGGATGGGGAGGTAAATGGAGCGATGTAGAGGGGGGAATGGATGTTTTGGTGGGAGAAAGGGGTGGAGGGAAGGATGGAGAGGTAGATGGAGAGGTTAGATGGAGAGGTTAGATGGAGCGATGTGGAGGGGGGAATGGATGCAGTGAAGAGATGAAGGAGGAGGTGTGGATGGGGTGGCGGAAATGATGAAGAGGTAGACAATAGGAGAGATTTTAAAGAAGATGGTGGGTGGATGGAAGGATGGAGGGATGCAGAGGTAGATGTAGAGGTAGATGTGGATGCAGTGGCGGAGGTATGGAGGTGGATGTCGTGGGGACGTGGGATTAAGGGGTGAAACTGTACTGAAATAATATTTTGGTCGCATGAACCTTTAAAACTAATCGTTGTTAAACAGAAAGTTTATTTATTTTATTTATTTATTTGTTTTTTAAAACAACTTGTGTGACACCTGAAAAAAGTACTTTTAAGAACTAGAACAGAAGGTGGTAATATTAAAACAAATGCTTCTTCTCCAGTAATGTTGTTTAGTTAATATTATTTATTTATTATTAATATTTCACTTAACATATGGCATTATATAATATTTTACTAAACATATGGCAAGTGTTGTTTGTAATGGTTGCTATATGTTTTTTGATAATTCCAACGTCTACTTACTTAGCATGTTCTCGCCCAAACTAATAGTAGTCGCTAACGTTGAATCGACATTGTAATTATCGTAGGCATGTAGCAAACTTAACATCTATCAACTGCCATATGTTTAGCGAAAACCAAAACAACACCCAAACAACACATCCTACACACCCAAACAACACTACACACAAACAACCGCTATTGGTAACAAAAAGAAGCGCTTTTGGCAGCCCTTCCTCCTCGCTTCATGGTGTTCACCCCAGAACAAGGAACTAGTCCTCTGTCTCTCCACTGGCCAGTGGCCAGTGTTATCTCCTACTTAGCATCCCATAATGAGCACCTGGGGGCCCGTCAGTCATCCAGCAGGAAGCCAATACTCACCCCAGAAAGGGTGTCTGACCAAGCTTAGTCTGTTTATTCGTGCATTTTAGTGTGGGTGTGTGTGCATGTGTGCACACACTACTATTGCGCATTTCCTTTCCTATTACATATAGCGATGGCTTCAGAAGAAGTCTGCCCATCAATCAATATTTTCCAATTCAGATAAAGAGCAAACATTGCACCCATGTGTATGTGTGTAAGATGGTTACATTGTATCTGTGCTACCATCAGTTTATATATGTCTGCCTGTTCCTCACTCACGCTTTTCTCGTAGGCACGCTTTCTCTCCTTCTCTGTTGTTTATAATTGAATGAAATTTAGCTGATTGAATTGGTCATTTTCATTCCCTGCTCAGGGAGCTGTGCGTGCCTGTGCATGTGCGTGCGTGTGTGCATGGTTTAATGAGACTTGCCTGATTGAAATGGTCGTTTTCATTCCCTGCTGCTCACGGACGTGTATGTGCGAGTGTGTGTGTGTGTGTGTGTGTGTGTGTGTGAGAGAGAGAGAGAGAGAGAGAGAGAGAGAGAGAGAGAGAGAGAGAGAGAGAGAGAGAGAGAGAGAGAGAGAGAGAGAGAGAGAGAGAGAGAGAGAGAGAGAGAGAGAGAGAGAGAGAGAGAGAGAGAGAGAGAGAGAGAGAGAGAGAGAGAGAGAGAGACCACGTCAATAATTCAGTAGGCTTCTCCCTCCTCTGCTGCTTCTCCTCCCTTGTGAGCAGTAGTAAAAAAAAAAAAAGAGGAGGGCGACAGAGAGAGAATTTAGTGCATTATAAAAAAGCCTATATTAAACAGCTGATTAGCTCTCTCCGTTGGAACGGCTGCACAAGTGTGAATGTAAATCTGTGAGCGGTGTGTCTGTGCAGTGAGACCACGAGCTCCCCACGGACGATGTGCGCAGCGGGGTCACTCCGCCGGGCTGGTCTTAACGAGGCAGAGAGGAAGACCCCCGACACTGGCCCCCAGTGTTGAACCCCCGACGCAAGTGAGCGCCGATCTGTAATGTTACATATATCATCGCCCTACTTAGCATGCTCTTTACATTCACCCTCCCCTGTTTTGCATTCACAGTGTTCACAATGATACGGTATTCCAGCGCCACAGCCCCCCCCGGCTCCGGGCTGATCGCTAGCTAGGGAGACGGGGAGAATGCGTTGGACTTGGCATGGAACCTTTTTCGATCGGCCCTGTGCGGTCCGCCTGTGTATTTTCCGCCTGGGTCAAATACAATTGGCAAGTGTACCACAGCAACTCAGCAACGCAATGTGCTGCAGAACCCTTGGTAATGACATTCCAGTTCAGCCAAGTTCACTGGCCCTGTATGACCCCCCCCATCCTCAGTAGATCCACCCCCCCCCCCCCCCCCCTTCCCGCTCTTGTTGTCACGGGAACAGCTGGATGTGGACCGTCACTGCCCAGGCAAAGTAGTGTGTTGGAGTTTATGCATGTGTTTGTGTTTGTAATTGTGTGTGTGTGTGTGTGTGTGTGTGTGTGTGTGTGTGTGTTTGTGTGTGTGTGTGTTTATTGAGCCAGCTGGAAAAAAGCTGAATTATCTTGCTATTACACTGATTGTGATGGCACACATGGTACACATGGTGTGAAGTAGGAATCCCTCTTTAAAGGTCATGTTTGCAGTTTCCACCATGAAACCTCAAAGAGTTGAGTCCTCGTAGAGTTATCGAGTATCGATCGAGTATCCTGTGTTGATTGATGTGTGTGTGTTTGTGTGTTTACGTGTGTGTGTGTGTGGGCACCCATGTATGACAACTTCCATTGGCCAAAATGCCTCTGGCTGTGCCTGATTGGTCTGGTTCAAGTTTATACTCAACACATTGAATAAACTGGCTGCTGAAATAACCTTTAATCCTACCTAAAATATCAAATGATGTCTGTTAATAGTTTGGTCTTGATATAAATACACTAATTAAGTATACATTAATTTAAGTAGTTTAGCCTTCAACCAATAACAATGTTCTCTCTTAACATCTTCTCGGTATGACCCTGATAACATTAACTATGTATTGAAAGAACATGAGGAACAGGGAAGTCAACTGTCTATTTATCTTCTGTTACTGTACAAGGGATTAATTAAAAAGTGCACTTTTTACCCTTCTCTCTCTCTCTCTCTCTCTCTCTCTCTCTCTCTCTCTCTCTCTCTCTCTCTCTCTCTCTCTCTCTCTCTCTCTCGTCTGTGATACATATGGTAGTTAAAGCACCATTTGTTAGCGGAGGGAAGACAGGAGGACGGATGTTCAAACGGAGTGTATTTGTTGGTTGCAGGAGACCTGTTTAATTAATGCAGAAACATGGAGCGCTGCTTCTCTCTGTGTCGTGCGGCCTCCATTAGAGTGAGCGAGTGAGATCAAGAGGGCAGCCAGAATGGAGAGAGAGAGAGAGAGAGAGAGAGACACAGAGAAAGAGAGAGAGAAAGACACACCTAATGAGAGCAGCCGTGTGTGTGTGTGTGTGTGTGTGTGTGTGTGTGTGTGTGTGTGTGTGTGTGTGTGTGTGTGTGTGTGTGTGTGTGTGTGTGTGTGTGTGTGTGTGTGTGTGTGTGTGTGTGTGTGTGTGTGTGTGTTTAAGTGTGTGCGTTTGTTTTTGTGTGTGTTTGCGTGCACGACACAGAGAGACACCTGACGACTTTAATCAAACTCAACTCAGTCCGTCTATGCAGCTTCAATTACGTTATAATGAGAACACACCAAGCAGCACACATTGACCAAGGTCATGACTTACATCTTCCTACTGTCCTCACACACACACACACACACACACACACACACACACACACACACACACACACACACACACACACACACACACACACACACACACACACACACCTTCTCAGAAATCGATAGGCATCTGCAGAGGTTACGAGTGGACTTGTGGGACCCCTGAATCTATTTTTGCATGGACTCTGTTTAAGACAGAGACGTAAGGTAGAGACCGGTTGGACAAGGGTGATGTTGTTATTCTGGGGTTTGATACTATATATTTGATATCTCCTCCTTTTGCTACTTGGCCATTCCAGTCCGTATCTGTTCCAAGCAGTTCGACAAACAACAAGAAAGACAATATTTTCAGAGGGGGGGGGGGGGGGGTAGGTGTCGTTGGTGTAGGTGTCATGGTTTATTGATTGCAACTATCACATTAATTAGATGCTTCTTCTAACTCTAACCAGCACATCCATTCTGTTCACAGCAGGGGATTTCAACCTGTGCCTTGTTCTTTTATTGATAACACTGTGAAGGCTAGCCGGTTGTAGCTTCCACCTTAGTCTTGATTGGCATTGGGCTCTGTTCTACACTCAGTCAGCTGCTGCAGCCCAACATCTTGGCACAGTTTCACGATGCAAATAGCCAAAATAAGTTTATTGTCATCCATTTAAGATAATCAAATTTCATGATATCATTGATTTTTAACCAATAAGAAACCCGCCAATATGAAATAATGCAGCGGAAATCTGTCAAATTGAACCCACGCTTAGGTGTCCCTTGTGTCTGAGGCAGGATGCGTGTTTATAATCAGCTCCCGTCAGGGAAGAATTCCTCCCTGAACACCTGAAGAAGGGTCTCTCCATCTTCCGGGCCGCTAGCCGCTAACGGAGAGACACTACGGACCAACACCACTCCGTCTCCGGTCAGGCAGCAGAAGGAATTGGCGGATTGGTTTTAGAAGATCACCAGCATGGCAGCGCAATCCATACTTCAAGTGGGACTCACTGTGGCTCTCGCTCATTGACTTTCTAATGACTTCAAATGGGACTCTCTGTGTCCTCCACCGACACCGTGGAGAGACAGGGGTACTTGGCTTGTCTATGGGTATTTTTAATTGTTTGTTGTTGTGATCTAATTGCGTTGGGAAGCACCAACTGTCTAGTCTGGATTTCCAGGTCCCATCTCGCTCATCTCGCCGAGATAACGCAACATCCCATGTTAGTATGGCTTGTGATATGAGCCTTAAGCTTAGGCGAGGACAGACAGTTGGCTAAACAAAATATATGTATACATATATAT
Organism: Micromesistius poutassou; assembly: GCF_964030765.1. Lineage (NCBI taxonomy): Eukaryota > Metazoa > Chordata > Actinopteri > Gadiformes > Gadidae > Micromesistius > Micromesistius poutassou. The sequence continues at coordinate 3,952 of NW_028178475.1, read as the reverse complement.
ATTTTGTCATCAAGCTGACGCCTCAACGCAAACTCCGACCCTTTCGAAGACTGCAAGTCGTGCTGCCGACTGTGATGGAGACAATGAAATTAAAACCCGAGTGTATGTGAGTGTTAATAAGAGCACCTAGTAGGTGTGATGTCGACTGGCTCATGTGGTTCATTTGATTCTTGTTTTATTTACCTAAGATAGAAGGTGTCTGTTTAAATAAACACACTGCTCAAAGCTTTGAGCAGTGTGAACCCATTTACACTGGTGGTCTCATGGTGTGTGTGTGTGTGTGTGTGTGTGTGTGTGTGTGTGTGTGTGTGTGTGTGTGTGTGTGTGTGTGTGTGTGTGTGTGTGTGTGTGTGTGTGTGTGTGTGTGTGTGTGTGTGTGTGTGTGTGTAAGTGTGTGCGTTTGTTTTTGTGTGTGTTTGCGTGCACGACACAGAGAGACACCTGACGACTTTAATCAAACTCAACTCAGTCCGTCTATGCAGCTTCAATTACATTATAATGAGAACACGCCAAGCAGCACACATTGACCAAGGTCATGACTTACATCTTCCTACTGTCCTCACACACACACACACACACACACACACACACACACACACACACACACACACACACACACACACACACACACACACACACACACACACACACACACACACACACACACACACACACACACACACACACACACACACACCTTCTCAGAAATGGAGACAATGAATTAAATAAACACACTGCTCAAAGCTTTGAGCAGTGTGAACCCATTTACACTGGTGGTCTCTCTCTCTTTGTCTTTCTTGCTGTCTCTCTCCCTCTGTATCAACCTCTGTCTCTGTCTCTCTCTCCTCTCTACCTCTCTCTTTCCTCTCTACCTCTATCGGTCTCTCTACATCTAAGTGTAACTCATTTCCCAGCAGTGTCTGTCCAGTGGTGCGTGTTTGATGTAGGAATAGAGACACACGCATCGTCACTATCTAGTTAACCGTTGAAGGACACTGATTCTTTTGTACAGCATGCAGTACTATCGCCATGCATGTCTGGGTGTGTGTGTGTGTGACAGTGAGTGTGTGTGTGCATGTGTCTTTCTGACAGCTTGTGTGTATGTGATTACAAATACAGATTTGTTGACGTATTTCTCTGTTTCTTTCATGTTTCTCCTGGTCCTCTTTCTTCTTGTCTTTTGCTGCTGCTGCACAGGTAAGTCAATGTTCTTCCCATACATCTTCTGTCATATCTGTAGTCTGTTCTTCTTTGTGTGTGTGTGTGTGTGTGTGTGTGTGTGTGTGTGTGTGTGTGTGTGTGTGTGTGTGTGTGTGTGTGTGTGTGTGTGTGTGTGTGTGTGTGTGTGCATGGCCATTGATCATTCTATCACTTCACACTCCCCCCACGTATTTTCATGATGTTTGTCGCTGAAGAGCTACACTTATTCAATTATAGAGTTCATAGCTGTGTTGGAAGCCAGTATGAGTCGTTTAGAGGGAAGAAAGGATGGCCTTGTACTACAGTTACTGTACTTCCCATCAGAAATCACTCACGTCATTGATGCAACCATTTATTGCATGAACTGATTGTACACTTGAGTTTTGCGGTACGGGGCCACTCTTTTCTGGTGCTCCCTGCTGTCGGATTTGAAGCGTGTCATTTTTGACAACGGGGGGCACCGCACAATGCCCCACGGGCCCATCAGCTATCTCAACACATTGTGTAGGTTACAAACAATACAGAGCAGAACCAAAACAGATGGAGGCTGGGGTGGTGGTGGTGGTGGGCGAAATTCTGCTTAGCACACTTCACAGAGAGTGTGTGTATGTGTGTGTGTGTGTGTGTGTGTGTGTGTGAGATGGAAGGTCTTAAATTGGCCGCCTATCATTGTACGTACGTTTCATAGGACCGCGTTGTCCTCTGAGTGATGTATCTCAGGGTTCTTGGAACAGAGACGCAGTATGACGAGTATGAAATGCCATTTAATAGTAACCGGGGACTGGCTGGGTTGGTGGGGGTGGAGGAATGGGAAGAAGGGGAAGATGGAGGCAGCAGGATGACGTGTCTGCCAACTAGGCGTTTACGTACTTAGTTCAGGGCAAGTATTTGTCTTTTTTTTTTTAGATTGCTGCTATGTGAGGGAACTTTAAATATGGAGATAAATCTGGGTGGTTTGAATACAGCCGGTCAGAGATCACATAGGATAAAGTGTTTGACAGAAACTCTGGGGAGATGATTATTAAAATTTCTGCAGAGAAACAGTTTGTAGGTGACAGCTCCATTATTGCCACCATCTGTAGAGTGAACAACCCATAATTAATTAGTACCAGTAAGGAATCCAACTGCGCTCACAGACAGTTAAATACAAACACTAATCACTGTGTCCAAGCTGAACGTCAGTCAGACACATTTTATGATAGTGTGTCGTAATTACATTTTGTGCAGTGGTAATTTCCTAAAGTGCACAATTTAATTTCTTGAAGCTTTGATCTCTCACAGTTCTCCAAAGGCCTGTCACTCAGAAATAAGCAGGATTGAACCAGTGTACATAAGGACTGTTCTGTTCCCAAGGAAAAATCCCAGCATATGACTTCTCTCACTGAGGCCTGTTGTTACTGAGAGAGTTAGTTGGAATTAAATTGAACAAGGGTGCCCACGCCAGCACTGGCAAACAACATCTGGATACACTAAAATAAAGCTTTCTGTTTATCCTCTTCACCCCCCTTAGTTTCCATAATATAAAATGTGCCAGAAAATGTAATAGTTTTCTTTGTCCTCTTGTGTCATTCAGTTGCATCAGCTCTAAGGCTCTGCCGGAAAATCCTATTGTACCCACATTTTTTTTTTGTTAAAGCCAAACCATCGGCAAACCATTTCTCCAACACATATCAGAGAGAGAGAGAGAGAGAGAGAGAGAGAGCACGAACGAACACATCAGACTTCACATTAGTCATTGCACGGCTGTCATCTCTTGTTCACCTTGTCTTAATTTACATTTATTGTTTTTTACCTACCTTGGAAATATCAACCTACTGAAATCATCATCAAGTTTTACCTCTGTGAAAAATGTATGTTTGGTTGCCTTGCATCTACTGAATGGTTGAAGCAGATTTCCACGTGGTTATCGTCCTCATGTTGATCAGTTGTTGTCCATTGCTCAAACAGCAGTTGCAGAGTTTTCTAATGTATTGTGGCAAGGCCAATAAAGAGTTTAGTAAGTTAAGTTTCAATACTGTAGTTATAGTTATACCCCCTTGTAATGGATGGAAGATCATATTATTAAAAACACAAATACAGTACAGCTGCATTAGCATGATTTTATATTCTATTATATCTTATATATATTATGTATCTCGATTTCCTAGAATTATCTGCAATTATACCAGCTTTCCCCTTCATATTATCTAAAATTATAGAGCACTGAGCATGGCTTAGCATAACACTCGCCTATTTTGACCAACAACAAAAAAAAATCTGAAATGCAATATCCTAAATCAGGCTATTGGTGTGCCGACACCTTCCTTTTGAAATGAAGAAAAGATAATCTGTTAAATCTGTTAAAAGTTAAATCTGTGTGCCTGTGTGCTGCGTGTGTGCCTGTGTGCTGCGTGTGTGTGTGTGTGCATGTTGGGTGGGTTGGCTGGCTGCGGTTGCTCTTGACTGATAAGCAGGCACCATCCCATTATCCTGGCCTGCTGCCTGAAGGGCACGGCGGATATTCCTCTGTCAGACACGACGCGTCCAGCCGCCGTCTCTGGGCGGTCCCACTTCCGTTGGACTCCGGGCGGTTTCTTTAGCAAAGCTGCCGTTGCATGTAAATGAGGTGTTTTTTTTTGAATGGACACGGTCTCGCTCCACTTTGAGTTCAGAATAATTTACATCATTCTTTGCACGCAAATAAAACTAGGGGATGTATCATTTTATAGTGCTTAAATCCCCCTCTATTTGCGAGTGAAAGTTGACAAGGAAC
>NW_028178476.1:2500-13894 GCF_964030765.1 Micromesistius poutassou | reverse complement strand
ATCCCCGTTAAGAGCCAGCGCATTTGACTTGATGAGTTGATATTTTGACAGCGCGTTTGCATTCTCCGCTGAGACAGATGCATGATGACCACATGAATTTCAAACTTCAAATGGCTCAGTTTATGGCCAAATAATAGGCATAATTCACACATGGAATAGCGTTTTCTTCTACAACTTCTTTATCATTATCGTTATCGTCTTGTGTTCATAATATGCATGTGTCCCCCCGTTAATATACATGGCCATGGACTGTATTATGCGTTACGTGTTTAGTTTGCGTGTGTTTAAACAGATGGGTGCGCACTGCGCACACACGCGCGCCAAGCATCACCCGCTTTCATTCATTCTTTTAAACACTCACTTGCGGTAAAACTGTTTTCTCACGATCAAATACTCATCAATCCTGAAAGTTATGGGCTTGTACATGATGTCTGTGTCAAGAAAATATGTGTTTGCGGTACGGTGTTTGCAGATGCATTGATTTAAAAGTACAACTTACCGCTGTATCAGCTGTTGCACAAGATTTTAAAACAAGATTTTGTTTTGGGAGGCTGGAATATACTTTGCTCGAGTTTATTATTGTTATTATTATTATTAAAATTTTTATTTTAAAATCCAAATGCTATTTCTATGCAGTTTCACTCATATGAACAATCTTTGACATCATAATATTTAAATCAGGCTAATCGTTTGCATGTTTGTGATGTGTATAGCCTACGTGTGTGTAAGTGTATGTTGCAGTTCTGACCTGCCATGGCACGTCAAAATAGCAACACCAATTGCGCTATCCGCTAGTGAATTTAGACCAGGAATTTTTCGGTCAGTTGTGCAATTGCATTGGCGCAATGTTTAGATCGGTAAAATAGCACCAAGTATCATTTGCGCCAACACACGCCTCTGCTTTTCGCCGACACGCCTCTCCAGGCGCAAGTGTAGTGACGCCTGGTTGCTGCGGGGGAAAATCAGCTTTGCACCGGGTGCGCCAAACTAGTAGAAAGTCAATTGCGCTGGGTGCAAGATAGGGCCCTTTACATTCCCTTCATTCCCATCAGTGTGTGTGTGTAGTTCCAGTGTAACCAGGCTGTCTGTGTGTGTGTGTGTGTGTGTAGTTCCAGTGTAACCAGGCTGTGTGTGTGTGTGTGTGTGTGTGTAGTTCCAGTGTAACCAGGCTGTGTGTGTGTGTGTGTGTGTGTGTGTGTGTGTAGTTCCAGTGTTACCAGGCTGTCTGTGTGTGTGTGTAGTTCCAGTGTAACCAGGCTGTCTGTGTGTGTGTGTGTGTAGTTCCAGTGTAACCAGGCTGTGTGTGTGTGTGTGTGTGTGTGTGTGTGTAGTTCCAGTGTAACCAGGCTGTGTGTGTGTGTGTGTGTGTGTGTGTGTGTGTAGTTCCAGTGTTACCAGGCTGTCTGTGTGTGTGTGTAGTTCCAGTGTAACCAGGCTGTCTGTGTGTGTGTGTAGTTCCAGTGTTACCAGGCTGTCTGTGTGTGTGTGTGTGTGTGTGTGTGTGTGTTGTTCCAGTGTAACCAGGCTGTCTGTGTGTGTGTGTGCACTTGCCTAACTATCCAACAGGGGACTTCGGTGTCGTAACACCTTCACCAACAGGGGACCTCCGAGCCAAGAGGGGACATTTTTCAGGTCCCCTCTTGGTCATGCCTTAAATCAAGCTAAAAACATGCCTAAAACATTTTGGTGCATTTTCTCAACTTTTGCCAAGAGGGGACCTGAAAGTGTGTGAGTGTTTAGTCCATACTCAGCAGCGCCTCTGCTGGCCAGAGCTGGGAGTTCAATGACCAATTCACACACGTCGCTTCAATCACACTCCTCTATTGTGTGAACGGCCTGCAGCCCCAGGAGGTCATTCAGACTGTAGAGGGCTGTTAAACAGCCTACTTAGTAAAGAAAACCAGTCTCTTGAAACATGATATTTTAGTGTATTTTTCTGACAAAATGTAAAGGCTCAGCTTTAAAAGTTAAGACAGGATAGACGATAAAGATAGTAATCTCAACTAATGTAATAATTAAATGTCAAACATGATTTGTTAGTGTTTTTAGAACAGTCAGTAGCAAGCTCCTATCTATTCATTTGTATCAATAAAAAATTATAAAAAACTAAAATACATTTTAAGGGTCTAGACCTTTGAAATTGTTCAATCCCCAAAATGTGCCTTAATTTACCATCTTACAATTAGTAATTTCCATACATTTTACAATGTCTATTTTTTAAAGAAATGCATTTTAATTGTTGATTTGCATTACAGAAAATGGTCCACACTTGTACTGTATGGAATGACAGGGGTCCACTGTTGGCTGATACATAATGACAGAAGTTCCCTCTTAGATAGCATAGAGTGACATTCACACTTTAAAATTTAAAACTGCAGGGAAAAGAAAACAAACACTAAGCTGTAATTAGTAGGAATATATTAGGAAGATAACAGTCAGTAGCAAGACCATATATTAATTTGTACCAATAAAAAATTATAATAAATAAGTTATGGTAAAAGAATGACACATTTAGGGTCTAGACCTTTAAAATTGTTCAAACCCCAACATTTACCTTGATCTACCATCTTACAAATTAGTGAATTCCATTCATTTTACAATGTACTTCAGTCCCCAATCTATATTTTAAGAAATTAATTTAATTGTTGATTTGCCTTACACAAAAATGTCCACACTTGTATTGTATGGAATGACAGGGGTCCACTGTTGGCTGATACATAATGACAGAAGTCCCCTCTTAGATAGCATAGAGTGACATTCACACTCCAACATAGATGAGTAAGAAATAAATAAGTAAAATTGATAGTTCTTAAGAGATAACAATCTAAATATGATATATATATATATATATATAATGTTATTTTGTAAGTAAAGTTGCCACAACAATATTGTCATTGTGGCTTTTTGAGTGAGCTGTATTTACAGCTTATATCTCTATAAGTTATATATCTAAGGATAGCAACAACAGAACTTGCTATTTTGGATATTGCCAGAGAGTACTTTAGCGTGGTATATAGGATAGAGGCCCAGAAATCATAAGTTTGTTTGAGATACAATGGACAACTTAATAAGGTTTTTATTTTTTTCACAACTGCAAACTGCTTAGTCTATGGTTAAAGGAACACATTTTATCTGTTGATTTACATTACAGTAAGAAGTTCCACACTTTTTTGTATGTAATGACAGGGGTCCACTGTTGGCTATTACAAAATGACACAAGTCCCTTCTTAGATAGCGTGGAGCGACATTCACACTTCTGCTTTTATCAAAAGAGGAAATAACAAAAGTATATTGTAACGAAAAGATAGTAATCTCAACTAATGTAATAATTATTTGTCCAACATGATGTTAGTACGTTTTTGTAACAGAATCTTTAATGAGAAGCTTTAATGGATCGCTTAACAATTGTCGACTATGACACTGTATTAAATAAATAAATTAAAGGGCTACCCAGAAGGCAAGGGAGTAGTAAGTAGCATACTTTAGAATTTAAAAATGTAGGGAAAAGAAAACAGACACTAAGCTGTAATTAGGAATAGAACAGTCAGTAGCAAGATCATATCTATTAATTTGTACCAATAATAAATAAGTGTGCTAAAATAATTTTATACTTTTAGGGTCAAGACCTTTCAATTTGTTCAATCCCCAAAATGTACCTTGATTTACCATCTTACAATTAGTGATACCAATTTTATAATGTACTTCAGTCCCAAATCTGTATTTAAAGAAATGCACTTGAATTGTTGCATTGCAGAAAAATGTCCACACTTGTATTGTATGGAATGACAGGGGTCCACTGTTGGCTGATATATAATGACAGAAGTTCCCTCTTAGATAGCATAGAGTGACATTCACACTCACACTGGTGTGAAGAGTCCCTCTCCCAACCCCCACACACATACTTGCATACTTCTTACATACTTAGGTCCCCCCTGAAAATCCATTCAATCCCCCACCCCCACTGTCTCTATTCAAATTAATCACCTCACACTTTTCTACTGAAGCACTGATTCCTGAGCCTTTCAGATCATGCTGTTGGATGAGGATGTGATGACACATCTCATCATCACATAGGCTGATAGTGGATAATTTTGCTTTGTTGATCCTTGCTGTTGTTTGACTAATATTTAAAAAATTGGTCAAAATATGCTGATATCACATTTATGATTTAACATAGGCACAGGCAACATGGATCTTTTCACTGTAAAATAGCTATTCTAGAAAATCAATCAAAAGAACACTGTTCACAGATAAAATATACTATATGGTCGATTTTCATCATGCCGAGCTTGGAGTCAAGATTTTCAAATGCTGTCTTCCATCGAGATTGCTATAAAATGCACAAAAACTGTGAGAGAGTTTTTCTGATTGCATATGATTTCATATATCACAGGAGGAAGTAGAGGTTTTCTGAAACATGTATGGTATTAAATCAATAATTTTAAATATACAAAGTTCCCATGATATGTAATATATTAATCCTAAGTTTCTAACAATACCAAGTGTCAACTTTGACTGATAAGAATGGTAGATTGATCATCTAATTCACTAATCATACCTACCATCCCCTCACTCACAACTACTATGCTTTACAGTTTTTCACCAACATTCTGTATGCCTACTTTTTTCACAGTCTAATTTTATACTCAACAAATAAAGGCCACTCTACATTTTAGGTGTCAACAATACGTAAAAGTATTAACGGCAGTTTACAAAGCATATGTTTAATATTGTTAAGAATGAGAGAAGTCCTCATCACATACGGAAATTCCTGAGATAAATGATGGATAACAAAATGTGTAAATATAAATATACAAACATGTCTCCATTGACAGTTGGGGTGTCTATAATTTGAATTTTGTTCAATCTTGTTCAGATAATATAAGTATGATACAAGTTTAATAACTGTCACAACATACCAATTAGCCATCATGTTTATGTTTTGTTTTACTGTACAAGCCTCCTGGCTGTGATTTAGTGTACAAATATGAGAGTGGCAGTGATCTTCGAATCTAACCCCTGACAAGTAAGCAAATCTGTATTTTCACCAAAAGGTCAAACTACTCCTTTGAAATATTTTGTAATAGTTACACATATAATGTTATGGCCAGATTGTAAGAATACACCATTTTCTGGCTTATTAATTATAACCAAAGCAACTGAGTTTCTTTCATGAATTGTTTTTATCTTCATACTGATTTGAACAGAGAATCATGTATTTTAATCTCAGAACAGTATTTTTACAACATAGTTGAAGAAAATATTGAATTAATCGAGAAATACATGGTGAATGGTAAACATGTGGAACTTACCTCTCACTATAGCCTCAGCAATGTAGATAAAAGGTGAACTCAAATGTCCAGAATATATACACACACACACATATACATACATATACATATATATACATATATATATATATATATATATATATATATATATATATATATATATATATATATATATATATATATATATATATATCTTAGGATCAGACATGCCAGTTTTATTATAGATAATATCAAACTAGCTGATTTATTCACTTGAATTCTAATAAATAGCTGTGATCATAATAAAAGACTAATTTAACTATAGAGATACAGTAGGATTTTGTAACTATACAATTTTGTTTCACATTATATACCGTTTTTAGGGGGGGTGGGGGGGGGTCTAATTTTGAGATATGGAATGGATTTACATACTTTGTGCTGCTTAGTTCAGACTTGTGTTGGAGGAAAATAACCCTTTTTAAGGTATTTAAAAAAAATATATAAAGACATGAAAAATTACCAGTACATTGATGGGGTGAAATGCATATCTAAAGGAGCCTGATTGATTAAATAATCATTAATGTCTCTATGATAATTTCATAGTATGGCATTGTGCATGGTGTAGTAATGACTTAATTGCATTCATAGACACCTTTTTAGAAACAGTTGTATATTATTATATTATATTTTTTATGGTTTAGTTCATTATGTGGACATTAAGAAGTTGAGTGACCAGCAACCATGCCCTTCACAGATCCTAACTTGAGTGAGTTCAGCCTCTGAGAAGTGAACTTTAGAGCGGGGGAGGGGGGTATTTTAGCAGATGCTGTTGCTCTCTGCTCATCATTCTGTTTCAACCTGTGTCTGTCTAATCGTCTGCAGTGTGGGGGATGGTTACCTGGAGCTGACGATGGTCGTTAGGCCTTTCTATAGTGGGCACTCAGGGGCCTATGTTTGACTAACCCTAACCCCCAACCTGCAGTTGCAAGACATGTAAAGCTTAGATCCTCCTTGTCAAGTCTGTGGAACTGTACTGAACAGTCTTCTTCAAAAGATATTCCCTAATTTATATAGTATTTATTTAAGTAGGTGAGCTCATTGAGATCACATTCCCTTGATCACAAGAGACTAGGGTACAGCAGACAGAAAAACAGACATCACTAAACGAAACACTGCATACCTTTTTATTTAGAATAATATGCATTTTTAAATAAAGGGCGTCTTTCTTTGCATATATATAGTGATGATAAAAAAAAACAGACATCACTAAATATCATCACTATATATATGCAAAGAAAGACGCCCTTTATTTAAAAATGCATATTATTCTAAATAAAAAGGTATGCAGTGTTTCGTTTATTCAATTATTTCATTACTAAATTATTTGTCTAACAAGCCTATGTCTTAGATCAGAAAATCATTATGTCATTGTTTGTACCACTGATAAGGATTACCAGGATAACATTTTAAAATATTGATTGATACATTGTGGTAACTGCATGCTGCAAGTAAAAGTGGGAAGTTGACCTGTACTCTTTTCCAACCACTACCTTTGTTCAAAGTCAACCCTGTTGAATAAAGAGCTGAGCTAGGACTAAAGAAGAACTATGACTATAATACCTACAATTATTTTAAAAAAAATTGCTGCATGGGTTGTGTGCCTTCCACTTTATGCAAACTCTCACATCAAATTCTGAGATTCCGCAATTTTTGACAGCCTTGAAATGGTTTCACCTCTTTATTCACCAGTATGTGTTCATCATTACTTGATCAATTGTGTGATAATCAGAAAGAAAACCACAAATTAAGGTTAAGTATGAGTATTGCAGTATACATTTACATTTCTGTACTTTGAACCACAACCAGCACTGCTTCTGACATTGTAGGTTTTGCTAAGCTTTTGTCTCTGGAAGCATCATTGCATGTGTCCATTCCATTTAAATTTATTTTTAGTTTTCTTTTTTTAATGGGAGATGGTAAAGAATTACAGCAGAGCATAGTAGAAGAAATCTATACGGTAGTTTAACAGTGGCCTTTTGGGTTTAAATCAATCTTCTAGCTGACTTAACTCTTGCATTGTTGACAATCTGATGAATCTTTATTTGTCATTATTTTTAAATAGTTGTTTCCAGGCAGCATTTCTACTTGCAAACAATTGAATATCCTCTTAAGGATCTGGGACAAAATGTTCATATCCCTCTGCAGAGAGATATAGCAGGAAACATCTCTGACACTGAAACTGACAAAACACTAAACAATTATTTCTTTCTTGTCAAGCTTTGTCACATGACGTATTGATGAGGATAACATTTTTTCCACACTTTATGAATAGATCCATGCAGGAGTGTGAGTGTCGCCCTATACCATTTAACAGGGGACTTGTGTCATGTTGTACAATCCAAGTGGGGACCATCTTTTAGAGCACAAAGTCTGTCTGTTCTTTGAATGTGAACTTATGTATGGGACAGTTTTTTCTAAATGATATTTTTCCACAATAACATGACTTCAGTTTTAACTACCACAATTTATCACTGTTCAATCAATCAACAAACACTGTTCCCTGCACTTGAACAGCCTTAAAGCTATCATCTGTCTTTTTGATGGAGTTACTTAAGGCATATGTCAGAACCTGCACAATAGTATACAGACCTTCAAAGAAAGGTTAATGTATAGAATTTTGTTTTTTAACGTTGTGCTGTTAAACAGAAAAGATGGTTCCCACTTGGATTGTACAGGATGACAGAAGTCCCCTCTTTGCCTGTACAAAAGGACACTGGTCCCCTGTTAAATGGTATGGCGCGACACTCCAGCATTTATGTATTCATTAGGTAAGAAAAAAATAGTTTACTGCTTCCTCTATAGTAGAAAATAAATCATTTTCCATAGAGCCTTTAGACAGCTCTTCCATAGTTCATAAGAGACATTTGGTCATAAGAAAAAATACTTATATATAACAGGGCTAACTAGGGCTGTCAATCAATTAAAAATATTTAATTGTGATTAATCTCATGATTGTCCATAGTTAACTTGCAAATTGCTCATTAATCGCACATTTAACTGTTCTAAATATATCTTAAAAGATGATTATTGGTTATTGATGAGGATTACATTTAGTCTTTTCCACACTTCGTGAATAGATCCATGCAGGAGTGTGAGTGTCGCCCCATACCATTTAACAGGGGACTTGTGTCATGTTGTACAATCCAAGTGGGGACCATCTTTTATATTTTAGAGCACAAAGTTTGTCTGTTCTTTGAATGTGAACTTATGTAAGGGACAGTTTTTCCACAATAACATGACTTCAGTTTTAACTACCACAATTGATCACGGTTCAATCAATCAACAAACACTGTTCCCTGCACTTGAACAGCCTTAAAGCTATCATGTCTTTTGATGGAGTTGCCTACAGCATATCTCAGAACCTGCACAATAGTATACAGACCTTCAAAGAAAGTTTAATGTGTAGATTTTTTTATTACTTTGTGCTGTTAAACAGAAAAGATGGTTCCCATTTGGATTGTACAGGATGACAGAAGTCCCCTCTTAGCCTGTACAAAATGACACTGGTCCCCTGTTAAATGGTATGGAGCGACACTTACACTCCAGCATTTATGTATTCATTAGGTTAGAAAAAAATAGTTTACTGCTTCCTCTATAGTAAAAAATAATTCATAGAGCCTTTAGACATTTCATGAGGGAAATTTTGTCATGAGCAAAAATACTAACTAGGGCTATCAATCAATTAAAATATTTAATCGTGATTAATCGCATGATTGTCCATAGTAAACTCGCAAATTAATCGCAAAACACATTTTTTAACTGTTCTAAATATATCTTGAAATGATGTTTTTCAATTGTGGGATCTGTGATTTACATAAATAGATTATTTTTTCTCTTCAAGATAGATTCCAGAGCATTTATTTTTATACACAATTAAATTCACTAGAAGGTCCCCTCTTGTACTGTTAAGACTGACAGAAGCAACAGTTGCGGTTGGCAAACACTCATTGAGTGAAACAATAGGCCCAGACAGCTCCCCTGCTGCAGTGAATGGAGTCCCCTCTTAGATATGTAAATATCGCTTAAGGATTCAAGTCCCCTCTTGGCAACTTCTTTAAAAAAATAAAAAACAACAATTTGAAGTTATATTATGACAAAAGTACTTAAAACTAAACTCTGTATTATGTTTTTGTATTTTTAAAATGACCAGAAATAGAGGTCCACACTTGGTTGATGAAAACCGATAGTCCCCTGTTGGTAAAGTAAACGTGTATGTGTGTGTGTGTGTGTGTGTGTGTGTGTGTGTAGTTCCAGTGCAACGAGGCGGTGTTCGAGGCGGTGGAGCACCAGGAGCTGGACTTGGTGCAGCTGCTGCTGACCCAGTACAGCTTGGAGGAGCTGGACCTCAACACCCCAAACAGTGAGGGTCTGCTGCCCCTGGACATCGCCATCATGACCAACAACGCCCCCATGGCCAGGCTGCTCCTTCGCGCCGGGGCCAAAGAGAGCCCCCACTGTGAGTCGCCGTGCACTACTTTGCATTAACCTGTTCCCAGGCGCCTCCTCTCCCCACAGGAGGAGAACACGGAACAGGGGGGTTCCGTTGGCCAGAGAGAGGGGGCGGGACTTCCCAGCATGATTTCCGTTTGGGTTACAGAGGTTTTGCTGCGAGAGGTGAGAGAGGGAGGGGCTACTGATAGAAGGACTTTAAAAAATATATATATATATATATAAACAAAGGATTTAGAATTTTTTTTTGGATAATCCATATATAAATGTGTTTATAAAACGGGTGGCTTAAATCAAGCGATCTGATTGGTTCCCAACGGTTGTATATTGAGCGTATACACACAGCTATGACGCCCGTTCAGTTTACAGAGTTCAGTATCACTCCGCGCCTAACTTGAACTGTTGTTTATTTATATATAAAACCAATAGCATAGTTCACTGAAGCCTAAAAATATGTTGATTGATGGAGAGGGTGGAAATGTTGTAAAGCAATAGGCACACGGTGAGTGAACTCGATAGTAGGCTAAATTGCCGGCAAACCAAGCTACCGTCTCTAGCCTAGCCTTCTCTCTGAAGGACGCTACAGTGTGTTGCATAGCAACCGCCGTACACTTTGCAGGCAGCCAGGAGGGACTACTTTTTTGTATTCGTTAAAAAAAAATGCTTTTCCGACTTTCTCGCTTTTTCAAAATTGAGGGTGTCTATGACTTTCATTTCGCCATACTTACGTAACCATTTTATAAAAGCAATATATCACTTCAATCAGTGAAATGGACAACGCCCCTTAACTGTGGTATAATGAGAACATACCACAGCCTGTCGTGATCTATTGCTTAAATATACTATAAAATAAATAAATAAAAATGTAAAACTTTAAAAGATTTAGCATTTTCCCTTGTTACTACTATATATATATATATATATATATATATATATATATATATATATATAATGAAACAGTGCACATTAATAAACATGAGAATGTCAATGTGCCATAATTAGCCAAAATAGCTATTATGCATCTGTTGTCCATGGGCCGATGTTGAGAGGCCAGATGCACCAAAAAGAACTATACACACAAGAACTCAAAGAACTATACATATATCTTAGTACAAACAAATGGACATAAAACACGTAAAACACATATTAAAAGTATAAAAAACAAATGGAAAACAAAATTAACAAAATTAACCAACCAATATAAAATGAAAGAAAGAAAAGAAAATATATAACATACATAAAACGTTATGTATTATAAAATAAATAAATACAAATATAAAAAAGGATTTTGCCTTGTTTACTCGAAGTGCTTCAACGTCCCAGTAGCTAATCTCAAATTGTTCTCGTACTGAATCAGCATTCTCAAGCACATGAGTGGACCAATTGGAACAGGACAAAGTGTTTTTCAGCTGAAGTGATTCGATTGGTGGAAGGGGTCATGTGACGTGAGTGATGTGGGTCCTTTGTTGATCACGTCAGACATGTGATATGGAGGTGGTTTTTATGAGCAGCGTTCTGGGCTGTGATCTACGGGGGCTGCTCCGCTGTTCTGGTCGTGATTATAGCACAGACGTGTGTCTCCATCATACTGTGTAGGGTGACATGTGCCAATAGT
>NW_028178477.1:0-5837 GCF_964030765.1 Micromesistius poutassou | reverse complement strand
GGCTTTCCTTTTTCCTACTCTATGTATATACATATATATATATACATATATATATATACATATATATATATATATATATGATATGGTGATATGGATCCCCCTGGGTCTGAAAAATAAAGATTTATTATATATATGTATATATATATATATATAAAGATAGACCACCGTCAGTGCTCGTCACACTGACAGTTTCTGTTTGTTATTCCAACTGAACTGAATGGGCCTGCATTTGGCCTTCCAGGACCTAGCGCCCCCCCCCCTATTCAAAACCACGACCCTCTGATTCCCTGCCACTAACCGTTCCCTTTGACTTCATTCGCTGGCTGTCTGTCCCCCTCCTCCCTGCCATCCACCCGTAGCCCGGGGACTCATCAGCACAGCGGTTTGGACCAGGAGATGAAGAGAGAGAGAGGGAGAGAGAGAGAGAGGGAGAGGGAGAGCGAGAGGGAGAGCGAGAGAGCGAGAGAGAGATGAAGAGTAACAGAGGGAGAGCCAGAGAGCGATAGAGAGAGAGAGAGGGTGGCAGAGAGAGAGAGAGAATGAGAGAGAGAGAGAGCGAGAGCGAGAGAGAAAGAGGGAGAGCGGGAGAGTGAGAGAGAAAAAAGCAAAAAACAGAAAAGAATGTGTGCCACGTTCCAAGGTAGAGTAGACTTATACCGCTACAGGTTTTCTTGGATTCTGCACAATTTAAGGGCTGCCCTTTTAGATTTCTTCTTTATACTGGTGGTGAAGGGAAAGCGAGTTGAATCATTTTATGATTGTGCGTCAATGGGTCTCATCTGGGGCTAAATCCATCAGCAGCCAGCCACAGTGCTTCCAATCCAAACCAAAGTAAAGTGGTTCAAATGCGGAGGCTCCGACGAGGAACAAAATCCAAACTGGATCGAGCGTTTCAACATGTGAAGGTTTAGTCACGAGCCAGGGCGTTGGAGAGAACAAAAAGCACCATAAAGATCCGATATCGTAGCAGACCACCTTCACAGATACACTTGAAGCCAAAAAACAATCTGCCCCGCCCGGGGCACGAGGTGAAATCCCCTGGCCCTGTTCTGTACGTTTTGAAGAGCACTACAGGACCCTCCGTAGGGCGGCAGATTGCTGTAGGGTCTTCAGATAACCTTGGACCACCACTTGGAGTGGATACAGTGCCACCGAGCCAATGGGGAGACTATGCCCCAGCCCTGAGATGAACAATGAACAACCCTATGCCTGTCCGTGGCTCCAGATCTGTGGATGCCGCTCATGAGATCTGACATGTGCATACATGACTACAGGACCTTTGATCGTGACTAGAATTCATTCAATCCGAAAAAAAGAAACACTGCGTGCATTATCTCTGAAAGGCATCTTTCAGCCAATAAAAAAAACCCAGCTCTTGTGTAAAGCTCATGACGCATCTATGTAGGCTGCAGGGCACGCTAGCCTCTGGCTACACTATTAGCGTAAATGTAATCTTTAATGCTGCCCCAGGTGTCACCGTCAGAGAGATTGCGGTGTAATGTAATTCTAAAGGCACATAGCCGTCCGCCTTTCTTTTGACCTCCGTCTTAATTTGCCTAGCAGCTGTGGTCGCCGCGTACGCTAATCCGTTTCAATGTTCTTTGTTCTTCACGTTTCAATTCGCTCGTCGTCCCCCTCGCAGCAGCACACAAACTCTCTATTGTAATTGCAAGTTAGCCGTCACCAGAGAGTTTGTTTATTCGTATCAGGGGAGATGGGGTGGGGGGGGGGGCCCGAATATCCGCTCACCTGACAGTGGGCAGAACGTGGCCCTAAACGTTTCATCTTCATCGTACATCGGCGAAGGGGACCGGAGGGAACGTAAGCCAGATGGCGGCTAAGCGACACGCTAGTCAGGCTTGGTTAAAGCCCCACTGGGGGGAGATGCAGCAGAGCCGGGCCTCCAGATTGGAGGGCCTGTCTTACGGGGGGGGGACCGCTTGAAGTGGGCGCAAGGACATACATCGTTACCGTTCGGAGGGCAACGATGAACAGAGCACACTGGTTTTGGGGGCTTTTGTAATTTAACTGTGGAACGAGAGGGAGAGAGACTTATAGAAAAGAGGGGAGAGAGAGAGAGAGCGAGAGAGAGAGAGAGAGAGAGAGAGAGAGAGAGAGAGAGATGATCTCATGGGCTTTACATTACGTTACGAGCTAATGCTAGTAGACTGTATACCGCCAAATCCATCAGGTGATTTGTCCTTTTTTTTTAAATATCATATCCATATTTTACAGCATTTACCCTGTATTTAATAGTGCTTAATGATGTACATTAAGGTACAGCAGGGAGAGACTGGCGTAGAATCATGCCTGAGAGGTATTAATATCACAAGTTCTGAGAGAGGTTGGCTGCCCCAGACGATGAGTAAAAAAACATGTGACTCTTAGCATCAAAAACACAATACTTTCCAGAGGCTTTCCCCCCCCTATAATTAGAGTTACCATTTTCCTCTGAAAGCTATATTTCCATTAATTAAAATATGTAATGTTTTATTCACAGTTCAAATATATATTCTGCCCTGCCTACATCTATCAAAGCACTCAAATGCAATGAATGATTCACTAGTTTCCCATATGATGCATGTTGTCCCAATCAAAGTGGCACAGAGAGTTCTTATTTAACATCTAGCCCAGATCCTTTTTTATCCCTCTCCCATTTTTCTCCCTCCCTCCTGGAAAAAGAGGGCGAGAGGGAGAGAGAGAGTATGCCAGTCAGTTACTGGAACGGCCAGCCGACCGTGTGGAAAGTCTGGTTCAGTGTGGCACAGTGTCAAACTCATGGGAGTGTACACATTTTGGGAGGGAGCTATATGGGTAGAAAGAGAAAGGAAGGGAGGGAGAGAGAGAGAGAGAGAGAGAGAGAGAGAGAGAGAGAGAGAAAGAAAGAGCGGGAAAGCATATGCATTTGTGTTTGGTTGTGTGCGTGTGTGTGCCAGTGCGTGCCGTGTCTTCCTCTGTTTAAACTCATACAGGAGCATGAAGATTTCAAGCCAAATAATCCAATGGGAAGATGGGGGGAACACATTTGCGGCACATTTACGCTAAAGCATCAAGGGATTACATGTCATTTAAAAGGGACTTTATTCCTACCTGTTTGAATCTGTGAGAGAATAGACTGTGACTCAGACGGTAATCCTTTAAACCACTTGAGTTCGCCAATCAACCAGCGTTTGCGTTTCATAAGCCGCCCTCACTGAGAAACTCCTAAATGAGAGATTGAGAAATAACGAAGAGCAATATCAATCTGCATATATATATATATATATATGAATATATATATACTGTATATATATATATATATATATATATATATATATATATATATATGTACATGCTAATGGTCTGCCAAAAGATGTTCAACTCGTTAGGAAACGGTTTCATATGCTAACAACTTCCATAACACGCCTCAACAGGACTGAAGGGCTGTGCAGAGATCACCCATAGTTCAGGGTCCTGACAGAGGAGTGAAGTCATGTAACTGTGAGCACTTCCACACCTTCTGAAGACCTGCTCCATCCCACCGACGACAAACTGAAGCTGAAAAAAACAACGCGCTTTTGGTTTTTCCTCGTTAGCAAATGAACAAACTGATCGATATCTAAGCAACATGTGCATTCAGATATGCTATATCCACGTTAGAAAGAGGCTTAATCAGTTGTATTTATTGTCTGAGTGTACCACATTGTTCTACACTGAACCGGTTATTAAGTAATAATTAAGTTAGTGCGGTCTATATATAAACACACCAATATCACAGTGATAAACTAATAGAGTAACGAATACGTGTTTTGCGTTCAATGTCTTGTCAATGTTCATGTTTGCCTTCCTCGGTTCGGACCGTGACGATCCTTTCGGAGCAACCTGACGCTGAAACTGGAGTAGGAAGTGGAATTATTGGTGGTTTAATCTGTGTGAAGAACATAGTAGCTGACATCTTAGAGAAAAGCTTTCATTTGGCAACGTCATCCAATGCTCTCTTATCCTTTGGAAGGCAATGGTTGTGTGTGTGTGTGTGTGTGTGTGTGTGTGTGTGTGTGTGTGTGTGTGTGTGTGTGTGTGTGTGTGTGTGTGTGTGTGTTTGGGTGTGTTTGGGTGTGAGGGTGAGAAGGAAAGGAACATTTGTTTCTCGTTTTTTTTTTTTTTTTTACATTTGTATAAAATGTATAAAACACAGCAGTAACAACGTGTCTGCAGGGTGTGCATGGAATATATTGAATATATTCAGATAGAGGTCAGCTGGTGTCAGGGAACCGACACTGCAGAACAGCATTTATGCATAATATGTGCAAATAACTAGCTGCAGATACATTATATATAATTTTGGTGGGGTTATTTTCAGTAGACAATGTTGTCAAGAAATGCTCTTATTAGTCTGCATTTGCATCTTGCTGTGTGTTTTTGTTTGTGTGTGTGTGTGTGTGTGTGTGTGTGTGTTTGTGTGTGTGTGTCTGTGTTCAGAGGCGCACATGTTTGAATGTTATAGGAGAACCCGCTGAGTGACTGATCGTTGATGTGTGTGTGTGTGTGTGTGTGTGTGTGTGTGTGTGTATGCGTGCATTTGTATGTGTGTGTGCCTGCATGTGTGTGTGTTTGTTTGTGTACGTGTGTGCGTGTGTGTGTGTGTGTGTGTGTGCGTGTGTGTGTGTGTGCAGAGGGGTGTGACTACCAGTGAGTCAGACACACGCTATGTTCTTCCTCAAGGTGAATGAGTCACAGCCCTTCCCTCTGTGGAGACAACTTTTTTCCAACCGAGATTCTATTCTTCTTCTACTTCTCCTTCCTCTTCTTCTTCCTCTTTTTCTTCCTCTTTTTTTTTTCTTTTTCAACTGCCCTCATTGTGTGTCTAGGTCTGGAAATTGTCTTAGAGTTCAAACCAGGGTAACGTATTAGTATTAATTCTGCCATCAAATCCTGTCTCTTTGCGTGGAGACACTGTGCCCCTTCAAAGTGAACGTTCTTGTATAGATGTTGATCACAGTAGAATTTCTCTTCCTATCTCCTGTTGCCTTTTTGTCACCCCTCTGCTTAACCACTTCAAATCTCATTATAAAGCACACTTGTTGTTTTAGTTGTTTTGTTTAAATCACAGTAAGCACTGTAAGCCGCAGCATTTTGAAAGCTAAATGAATATTCCAACAATTGTTCGGAAGGAGTCATACTGGTTATAGAAAACATTATATCTATCTGCTTCTTTTGCGTAATTTGATCCAAAATAACTGCACCTTTCCCCCTCCCCTATAGAAGTTAAATATAGTTTCGAAAAACGTACATAACAACAAATAACCCAACAACATCATGAAGTTTTTTTGTGTCATTGTGTCGTATCGGCAGCCATTGTGAGCCAGGGCTCGGAGTGGGAGGATGATGATAGTGCGTCGGCGGGCTATGCACTATTGTGCTTTTGAATGTGAGCATCCATTTGAGACGGGACATGTAGCTCAACACATGGCCCTCACGGCTCAACAAGGGGCTAAACAAGCCACTTGTTGAGAGCACCACAATGCAGCACTGAGTCACACAGGAAGCAGACAACACAAAGAGCAGTGCGCACAACGGCCATTGAGTTGTTTGCTGTTTTTTCGGACGGCCTTGTTTGGTAATGGGGGTTGCATTAAAGGTTAGAGTGATGGATGGGTCACCGGCTTCTCTGCGTCTAATAGGCTAGTCGGGAGGAGGAAGAGAGACAGCGGGCGAGGGGGAGAGAGAAGACTAATGGGGGTGGGAGAGGATAGATCTCGCTCAAATGCTTGGAGCTTGGTCAAATACAATAAAGAGGGGATTATTGTTGAAATGATGATTGTGTTTCGCCTCACTGAATGTGAGCGATGACTCGGTGG
>NW_028178478.1:0-17211 GCF_964030765.1 Micromesistius poutassou | reverse complement strand
GCAACATCAGACGGTTGAAGAGAAAGGGAATGACTGTGTTTTAACCGGACAACTCCATCATCCCTTCTCAGGGAGAGAGAGAGAGAGAGAGAGAGAGAGAGAGAGAGAGAGAGAGAGAGAGAGAGAGAGAGAGAGAGAGAGAGAGAGCAAAGGAAGCTGGGCAAAAAAAGTAACTCGAGGAGAGGAAGGCATTCTGCAGCGTCTTGTCAAAGTCAATCAGCTTCTCAGGTAATGACCGTATTTTGATTGTAAAGAAAGTTGTGTACACACTGCAGGGCCTAATGAGGCCAGTACCTGATTCATTGAAAGTGACACTACTTGGACCTCACCCCCCCCCCCCCCCCCCCCTCACTCTGGCCCCTCCGAATGATGCACACAACAACACAGAGCACTCTAAACAGAGAGGTCGAAGCTGTGTCTGAACGTGACTCAACGTACAGCAGGAGGAGAGAGACATAATTGGTGCTGCCTTATGTACAGGTAGGTTTTCTCTTTCTCACCGTCTTAGCGGTTTGAGACCTCATAACTGTCGAGCCGGAAGAAAATAAGACAGACGGCAGATCATTTGGATAGGCTTGTCATAATAATACAGACTGCTATAATTCCATTATCAACCGTTTTAAAATATAAATCCGTTTTTAATGCAAACACGTGAAAAAACAACAACATGAAAGTTTTTGAATATGTCAAATACTAATGTCAAAACACATCAAGCTTTGGAAAGTGTAGGCTATTGTTACCCCGCGGTGATTACGATGGTAGAGTTGTAATTGGGCGCGGTATTGTTACATCTGAACAGAGGCTAATATGTTAATACGGGATCCACACCTTAATGCTAATCCCCTATTGAAGACTGATTATGAATTATTCGTTTCAGGTTGGAGGACTTGACAAAAGCAAGCGTGCACATTCTCCATTGATTACGGAAAAATCGCTTTTAAGCATGTCCTGCAATGAATGCAACCCCCTCTTGTTCTGACTAATTACCCATATTTTATGTAATCATGGCATTATGGATTTCAGGAAGTTTCATCCGATCAACATTCCGTTCTGCTCCTCTACAAAATAAATACACAAAACAACTACCATATGTGGTTAATTCATTCATGTATAGGTTATCAAAATATACAATTGAAAAGCGATTTGGATGGATGGATGATTGGATTGTTGATGTAGTTGATGCAGATGAGTGGCTGGATGCATAATGGACAGATGAGTAAAATAGAGGGAGGGATGGAGGGAGGAGTGTAAGGGATGGATGAGTGGGACGGATTGGATTGATGAATGGATGGCAGGACCACAAGGAGGCTGGGATGGATGGATGAGCCAGAGGGTTGGATGAACGGACAGATAAGTGGCTGGATGGACGGATGGATGAGTGAATTGATCGATGGATGGGAGTTGGCCACGCTTATCGCCCCCTAATGACTCTTTTTTTTCTTTTTTTTCCCAACACGCAAAAGTGACCTTGGGAGGAAGAAATGAAAATAGGGGGCTGAGTTTCCTCCCTCGACGGTGAGCGGGGAACAATGGCCGGGGCGCTCTAATTGTGACATTACCGCCCGCTGCACGGCGGTCCGGCGAACAGAGGGGGATTGATTAGACGAGGAGGAAAGGTGGACGACTTTCTGAAAAGGTCATTGCGCACTTTTACCTGTAGCCCCTCCCCCCTCCCCACTCCCAAGCCCATCCCCCCCCCCTGTAAAGTGGAGAAAAGAGCACAAGAAAAGTAAAAATACAACTCCTTTGTGATTAGAGTTTCAGGTGGGCGAGATTTATTTTTATATATTCATTTGTATAAGATTTTCCTTTTGTCCAACAGATTCGCTAAAACCCTTAAGGAAATGTTCCTCTCGACCGGGGGTTTACCCAGGCAGGAAATGATGGAAGAAGAAAAAAAAGGAAAAGACGAAAGTGGGAGAACGAGGAGGAGGCGGAGGTCCGGGGAAGAGGGGGGGGGGGGGGGGGGGGGTCTGGTCGTCTCTGTGCTGCCAGCAGGGGGTTCTCAGCGGAGGTTAATTGAGGGGGTTAACGGGGGAGAGCCATTGGGCGCGGGGTGGGGGGTGTGACGGTGTCTGCTGAAGGTCAGGCCGCTGTCGGGGGGGGGGGTCGGGGCGGTGTCTCTGCTCCCGTCTGAACCCCGGCGCCGTCGGCGGCCATGTTACCACGTGTTAGCATGGCTACGCTACGCTAGGTCCGCTGTACGTGGACGCCTTTGCTAATCAAGTGAGCGGCCTGACGCTAAAGGGGGGAGTTGGGGGGGTGGACGTCAGACTGTGGTGTCAGAATGCCTGGATTCTTATTGCGGGAGGGGTGTGATGCTATGGGTGACCAAACAGAACGGTACTGAGAAGTGGCATAAATATTTGGCCTGTTAAGCCCTGTGAAACTGTAATGGTGATTAAGGGTTATACAAATACATTTGAATTGAATTACTGGGTTTGATCACAAATGCCTGCAGTATACCTGTGGACACCTTGCAGTCAGACGCCCGTATGCGAATTAGGGTTAGCGATTGTAGCTCAATCTGCTAAACGACTAAATAGTAAATAATTCTCGGTATGAGACACAGGTTGTTTTTTTCAGTATTGCTTTATTTTCTGACACAATGCAGATAACAACCAATTGAAATCAAGTTACAGGATGCTAGACGACGGCGGACCAATCAAGAGAGAGAGGTATGAGTGAGCTGATTGGATCAGGTACAGCGGACAGGATCTATGGAACCCAGTGACACAATACAGTATGGGAAGTGAGTGAGTTACATGTATGTCTACGTATACTCGGTGACAAATAAATCCTTCACATTATCTAAAAATACACCACGAAAAAGTATGGCTAAAGAGAAACATTAATGAAGATGATTTCTTACTTTATTATCTAGCGCAGAGATGCCTCTGAACAATACAACAACAGACATGGACTTGACAGCATAATACCTTTGATGGCTTAGAAAGAAGGGACCATTTTTTTGGTGTTTTTCTTTTTCTTTTCTCGTCGGCATCCACGCCGCGGCAGATAATGAGGGGCCAGAATTAAGTAGCATCACTTAAACGACATCAAAGTCGAGTGCATTCCTCCCCGACTCAGGCGATGATGATGCCTCACGGCAATTCACCACACAAGAAAAAAACAAAACATTTGGAGATACACACAGAATAGGGTTCTTCCCTTGATGAAATGTAAGAAAAACAACAAAAGTTGTACATGTCCCTTTTACCCTGATTTAACTTAACACAGTTTTTTTTTGCGTCCTGACAGTTCTGTGATTTGTATTGTAAATCAACAGGCTTTGGAACCTGAAAGCTGCTTATGTGACGACCCACTGCCGGGAGATTTTTGTGTTTTTGTAATTCCGTAGGGAGGCCATTTTCTTTTCAGAGTGCAGTTTATATCATGTCAAGTATTAACAACAGCTACTGTGCATTGTTTGTAAAAAAAAAATACCATAGGGTAACACTGTGCAATGTGTAACTGACAAACCCTTGTCATTTTAAAAGGTTAAAAATAGGGAATTGCCAATTACATTTTATCCCCAAATGTCTTAAACTCTTTAGAGAACTATTCAAACCCCGTTAAATATGATGGAATGTAATTTTACGATGGTTCCAGTAAATCCAATGCTACCCAATTCTAACACCAGTAAATCCAGTCAAGGCAAGACTCCAATTCCAATTCAAACATTACAAAATGATTAAGATAGAGATGAAGAGTCTTCGGTACGATACATCATTTGGCATTTCTAATACTTCCAAAATGTAAAAAAGTCGACAGCCATTCTGTGCAGTTTGTAGTCAGTCAAATATAAAAAATGAGATTTCAAGAACCTATGAAATATATAAAAATAACTAAATTTTTGGTCTACAAGCACAATCTAACATGTGTAAACTTATGATGCACGTGTTCCATTAAAATACAAATAAAAACGTAGAGTTTTGATCTTTTGGTTGTTCCTGTTTCACACGATCCAGTTCTATAGAGCTGTACTCACGTACGCACTTCTAATAAGCTACAGTAGTTGAGTTATTGGAAAATCGAAGGAGAAAAGGCATTGCAGAAATACAACACAACTGAAAATACCTCACACACACTAAATAATCAAATGATCACAGATGATAATGAT
The DNA here is from genome assembly GCF_964030765.1 of Micromesistius poutassou. NCBI lineage: Eukaryota > Metazoa > Chordata > Actinopteri > Gadiformes > Gadidae > Micromesistius > Micromesistius poutassou. The sequence continues at coordinate 13,088 of NW_028178478.1, read as the reverse complement.
TATAAAAGCATATCCACAGCTAAAAATGAACAGCTTCCACAATGTTACGTGACATACACGGACACATAAAAAATATTGTATTTTTTATAGACTTTGGTTTGTGTCAATGACAGTTGAATCTTTATTGGCCCCTGTTCAGACTGCGGGGAGAGGGTATCAGGCAGGCCTAGACACACACACACACACACACACATGCACACACACACACACACACACACACACACACACACATGCACACACACATGCACACACACACACACACACACACACACACACACAGGAACTCTATATAGCAACACACACACATTACTTGATGCACACATAGCACAACAGTTTTCACATACTTACACACACACACACACACACACACACACACACACACACACACACACACACACACACACACACACACAAACAAAGACATGTCCGGATCACACACACACACACACACACACACACACACACACACACACACACATACATCCACCCTCAGGTTGGAATCCCCCCCGAACTAAAAGCCGTGACAGGAAGTGTCAGGGACGGGTCAGAGGGCAGGAAGTGGACCCCTCCTCCTCCTCCACCACTGCCTCCTAATCCACTTCCTTTCCCTCCTCACCCCCAGTGCTTCCTATGTGGGGAAGCAGATGCCGCAGCACTCCATGCAGATCTCCAGGCAGTCCGAGGACTCGCAGCACGCATCCATGATGCCGCAGTCCATGTCGCAGGGGCAGTTGCAGTCGTCGCCCACCTCGTCGCCGCAGCAGCAGCAGCAGGCGTCGGGCGTGCACACGCCGCACGACGCCTGCGCGGCCACCATGTTGCACAGTGCCAGGAACTCGCAGAAGAGGCAGGCCAGGATGCAGTGCACGCAGCAGTCTGTGCCGCCGCCGCCGCCGAGGAGCATCAGCCGGAGGAGGGAGAGAGGAGGAGACAAGGTCACAAAGTCAGGTCGTGTTGGACGGATGGAAAGTGCAACACACAGATGTGGAACTGCGAGGCAAACCAACAGATCTAGAATCTAGATCTAGATCTAGAATGAAAGGGGATAAAAATATTTACAAGTGAAGCTAAGGCAAAGTACGGTGAATGGAAAACTATATGAAAACATTTTTGAGTGTTAAAACTTGAAATAAAAAACGAGTAGAAAAGAAAAAGGCGACAATGAGGGGAGTATAGGCCACCATCAGGTATTGGGGCTATAAACCACGATTATGAAGTGTAGCACTTGGATAATCCTCTCTTTCTGCGCCATTAAAACCCTCACGACTGGACTATAAACCTTGGTGTTTCAGTCAGAAAAAGACAATCCGACCGCAGAATCTTTCTGTTCGCTACAACGCGTTGTCACTTTTATCGCGGAGACCTTGGGCTAGACCTTGAGTAAACCACAGGAACAAGATTGGCAACGATAATGATTATGTCAAGCACACCAGTGAATACCTACAGCATTGCGGGCATGCACACACAGACAGACACACACACACACACACACACACACACACACACACACACACACACACACACACACACACTAGAGCATTAAAAGTCCAGAATCCAAATATTCAATATTACGCATGATTGACAAGAATGTTATGGGAAATGTTTAGTCTCCTTTTTGTCAATACATGATTGCAAAAAAACTGAAGGAAAGTAAATAGAGTCTGTATTGCAACGTCTTTCGTAAGAAAAAGGAGTTTGCATTCAGGGAAAAGTATGAGAGTGAAAGTAAAAAATAAAGTTTGTATATGCGTGTGCTTGTGTGTAACTGAGTACTCGTATGCAGAGGAAATATCTGTCAGTGTGTGTGTGTGTGTGTCTGTAGGGGGAGGGGTGGTCAAAAGGGAATCAAGGCAAATTCAATGAAACAAATTTCTCTCCCACCGTTTCTGATTAGCGGACCTGTTCAATAATTGTGGCATTGTCATGCAAACTAGAGCGGCTTGATCACGCAAGGATGATTAGAAAAAGTCCGAAAAAACCGATCGCTCCCTGGCAAATTAGCGCGCTAATGCCTGCAATGCTCAGTGATCTCTGATTAACATTTAACCTCCTCCACCGCCACCACCACCACCACCACCACCACCACCTCCCATGTGGCTGATGGAGGTAAGGTGGAGACTGTCTCGCATACTTGAAGAGTGTTCCCCTGTAAATTACCAATCGGTCGATTAATTATTCAAATCTCAGTGGGTGTAAATAAATTAAATTAATAACGTGGAAAAAAAAGAAGGAAATCAAGTTTGACATGAACGGAAAAAGCTGGGTTTTTTTTACCGCTTGAATGTGATTGTGCTTCCTTTTTATTTTTGCTCTTTTTCTTATTTTGCTTTTTTATAATCAATGTCTTTCTATTTTTTTGCTTGAATAAGGTCAACCGAGCCCTAGATGGAGAGAGAGAGATTATTTTGTGTAGCAACTGTTCTGTGAAAAATAAGTTAATTATAGAAGATGTATTTTTTGTAGTCCAATGGTAGAAAATCATAATTACTAAACAATATCAGTAGGAAGGCAGTGGAACGGAAAAACTTTCGGAAAATTTTCTGTAGGGCTGGTCAGTTGGTCTCGTTGGACATATGGTGTAACTTTCATGAGGAACATATATGTCCCTCCTTTGCAGGGGGGACATAGGCAGGCCCATTATTTTGAGTGCTATATTGTGTTAGAAATAACATTATTTATGAATTAAAATAATATTGAAGGCTCCGTAGTTTGGGTTTTAATAATCATATGGTTTGATAGATGATAACACTTTTAAGACAGGGGGTTAAAACCACTCGGTTTTCACAACTTTGAACTTGCCCAGCTTAAGGATAACTGCTAGTCTACTAACTGAATATTTACTCCTCTCCAAAGTCAGTGATATGAAAGAAGTTTAAAAAGACGACAAGAAAGTATGTTGAGTGTAAAGTAATGAAAAATATAAAAGCATATCATCTAAAGTTGTACGGCATAAGTAATTTATACGATCGAGAGTTGGACAAACTACAAAGAATTTAATTGGTTGACTACAGCACTAACTTTCTGTTTTGTTGTTTTTGTCTGTGAATGTTTGACAAAAAATATCTTTATCGGGTCCTATCATTGATGAACATAGAGTATGTTGCCATTTGCAATAAGTGTGATGATGCGGATGACAGAAATACACGTTAGAATGAACTCACAAAAACATTATAATATTTCTCTGTTAAAGTCTGCAAACATCAGTCACAGAACCGCTAGCGAGAAGCACGAACACAGGTTCATCAGTGTGCAAAAGAAAAAAGAAGCAGTGCAACGCACCGAAAAGCGCTGACAGGTAAAGTTCACGTCTCCAAGTCTACAGGGAGATAAATCCTCCCCGATAACTCCTCCTCAGCAGCAGCTCGACTGCGGCTCCTGCACCCCGATCTGAATCACTAAACTGCAGAGAACCCACATCCACATGTTCACCTTAGGCTCTCCGCTACGCTGCCTTTTCAACGCCGCGGACGGGCGGACAGACAGACAAGACGGACGGACTGACGGATGGATGTAGAAAGAGTACCAAAATAAATAAATAAAATAAAACTGGAGACTTGCAAACAGGGGGCGCATTTGCATGGCTTTCATCTATACGTCTTATGGGTCCACGGACAGGGGCTGTTGCTGATTGGCATGAAAGGGGGGGGCGAAAAGGGCCAGAGGAGGGGGAGGAAGGGTGGTGGTGAATGTAAAGGCGAGGAAGACGAGCCGAGGAAGACCGCTGGCCGGTCTGCTGGCCGGCTGGATGCTCATGTTTGATTAATCAAAGACGGGTTCCTCTTTCTTTTCCATTTGATTCGATTTCTTCTAAACGCAGCGGAGGCGGCTGAGCTGACCAGAAGCACTGGCTGTCTGCGACAGCCGTCTGAACGTCTACCCACGTATGTGTGTCTGTGTGTGTGTGTGTGTGTTTGTGCGTGCGTGTGTGTACATGTGTGTATTTGTTTTTGTGTGAAGCCGACATATGTCAAACTTATACACAGAGGAACTCTATAGCAACCCACACACTATACTTACAGCACCACAACGTTTTCACACAACCACACACACACACACACACACACACACACACCGGATGACACACACACCCTATACATCCACCTCAGGTTGGAATCCCCCCCTATATAAAACCGTGACAGGAAGTGTGAGGGACGGGTCAGAAGTTACCTCTCTCCATGTGTTGAGTTGCATATGTGAATACAGAACATTAAACACTAAAATGAGGGTTGGTGTGTGTGTGTGTGTGTCTATGCGTGTGTGTGTGTGTGTGTGTGTTTGTGCAAGTGTATTTGTGTGACGTGCAACACTCTTGAACCCTCCTAGTTAAATAGACGCCCCGGAGCCAGCGAAGAGAGAAAAATATTCATCAAGCTTCTTCATCGCAACCGCGGACAAAACACCCGCTCAAAAAGTTCAGAGCGGCGCACTTTGAAGGACCCCAAGGGTACGCACAGTGATGCCTGAGATCACAACGCCAAGACCGGACTACGAATACAACACAAAACAGCATTCTGCGGGCTTTCAGCAGCGTGCTTGAACGTCTCAGCTATTCACTTGGATGTATAATTTAGCAGCAGCGATTAGTCTGATTTTCTTTCCCCTTTGGTCGAGCCAAGGACGAGCGACTGGTTGTGATGCTAAGTTCAGGGGCTAATGGCGACAGCGGGCATTGTGGGCGCCCGGTACATCTCGATGGGGGAGGGGTTTGAAGATGAATATAATAATGATAAATAAGGGTACCGGGAAAATTGTACACGACGATCTCATTTGTTGTGACGTTCTCTGATTTAATATTCCGAGCAACCCCAGTAGGTTCTAGATGTGTTAAAGTCTCGTACTTTGTTTTGGACAACCGTCACATTTTGCTCACGCTAGAGAGGCGTTTATCAGCATCGTTATTTGTTATTATCTCGGAGCGGTTGTGAATGTATCTGCTGAGAGAAGAAGGGGGAACGATTTTGACAACACAGACAGACAGGCAGTCAGACGCACGGGAAAACACAGAGCAGAAAACACATCGACATGGATTGGCTGCTTAGACCCAGAGTCGGCCCGGATTCTGTGGGCAGTAGCAACCACCTCAGGGGAGAATAGGGAAGAAAGAAGGAAAACACAACATACGGGCAGAAACCTCCCCCGAAAAAAGAGAAGAGAGAGAGAGAGAGAGAGAGAGAGAGAGAATATGTAGTGGTGTGACAAGAAGTGCGATGGTCCTCGGAGCGGCAAGCTGTTTCCTTAAAAAGAAAAAGAAAAAACACCAAACAATAAAAGCTCCTCCTAGAACGAAAAAACTAAAGAAAACTGAAAGAGTGAGGCAGAGAGAAAGAGCTCAGAGGCCAATGGGAATACACACACACACACAGACAAACACACACACACACACACACACACACACACACACACAGAGGAGGAGGAGGACCAGGAGGAGGATAAGGGGCTACAGAGTGGAGATCCAACAGGCGTGTGCTCCTGCACAGGAGCCCACGCCTGTTGGATTCATAATGCATGAGTGACTGGGAAGCTAACGCTAACAGACAGCAGCCCTCGCTGGGCGCAGCGGCAAAAGCAGACCAACACACACACACACACACACACACGCACACACACACAAGCCTCCACACTCACACACAAACAAACAAACAAACACCCTCACGTTCACATGCTCCCACAAGTGTGTGGGTGTGTGTGTGTGTGTGTGAGAAGCCTGTTTAAAGAAGAAAGCCTTGGTACGGTGCCCGGGGGCCCTTGGACCCCCTAATAGTCTCTAAACGAAGCTCAAGGAGCTCAGGGGCCTTAATTGATTACACAGCAGCCAAGAAAAATAAACCCAACAAAGTGAACGACAAAGGCGCCGGTCACAGAGCCAGCCCCCAACCCACGTCTCTGCCGTCGCGAGACAAAAGCAAACGGGTAAAGGACCCCACTCGCTGTGAGCGCACATTGGCAGCGGTGCCAACAACGCTGCGTGCCAAGAAATCGCGCACACTCCCCAGAGCAAGCGAGCGCGCCCGCTCAGCTCGCTCACTAGTGCCTAGCGAGCTACCGCCTTTCATTTTTTTTCTTCTTCTTCGTCTTTTTTTTTTTTTTTTCTTGTGTTCCGGGAGGAAGGGGGAGTGGAGGGGAGGGAGGGAGGGTGGGGGGGTGGAGGGGGGGGCGGGTCGTTGCTGTTTAGGAGGCTAATTTCACAGGCAAACAGATTATGCTAATCCGTGTAAACATTCAAACACAACAGCTTGCCTGTTTTCCGAGGGGAAATAAATACTTGAGAGCGAACATATTGATTCAGAGAGCAGGCATTTGCAAATAAGCAACACTAAAAGCCATAATGAGACAGATTTATTGAGCTTCTGTCTTTGTCGTTTTTTTTCCCTCTTCTTCAAATCAATCCCTCCCTTCTCTTTGCCAATTAAGACGTAGAGTTTAGGTTTTTGTTGCGCGGGCTATTTCCTCGGTGATTTCAACATCGCTCCATTCCTACAGATCCATCCACCTGCCTGCCTCACCTTGTTATCCAGCAAACTCAATACAAGGATCATCTCGAATAAGCATTAAAAAACCAGACGTAAACGCTTTTCCTTTTGCGGTTACTTCCAGATTCATTCGAGCTAATCCTGTGTGGGTGTTTTTTTTTCCCCTCTAACGAACCCCCATCACCACATCAAATCTTTGCCACCTGCCAACCTTTGGAGCGGTAGGGCCTCGGATTAGCTGAATAAGTGGGTAATGTATAGCATATACGGTCCTCATAAACACCTATAAGGTAACATCAGATCACACACACACACACATTCCTGAAAAGCATTATAATGAGGACCGAGAGGGAGCCGCTGTCCACAATGCAGACAGAGCCGAACAGGGTCCAGAAGGTGTGAGAGGGGCTGTGAGGGGCCCTTCAGGGCCATGCTATGATGCTTAATAGGCCCCCTGTGCCCCTGTGCCTTGTTAGAGGGTCACACCTATCCACCCTAAGGTAATAAGACTCAGCCCCGACGGGAGCATTCATTAGAGGACCCACCTAGGCCTCAACCCTGACCGGGTGATGGCTCCTCTGCATGGGGACAGGAGGTGCGAACGGTGGATGAGGGGGGGGGGGGGGGGGGTTGTTGTTGGCAAAAAATAAAAGCCCCAGGAGTGGGATGTGCTCTCACACCCAGGGCGACAGGACGTGTGATACCAAGAAAAAAATAGAGAACCTCTCTGGTCTCTGGTGTCTCGGTTCCTGACGCCATTGAGGAAGGTGACAGAACTGAAGTTCACTCAGCATTGATCTGTTTTTTTGCAATCGTGTTACGGAGAGGACCTCGTTTCTCTGGTCCAGAGGAGAGCCACCTCTGCCTGAGTGATGCGTGACGGGGTCAGTGTGGGCGGAGCCACGGCGTCCTGTCATCCTGGTCATTTTATTTGGGCACCAAATCTTTATTTTTAATTATTTTTTATTATATATATATATTTAATGTAGAGTAAGACAGGAAGGAATGTGAGAGAGAGGGGAAGACCTGCAGCAAAGGACCACGGCCAGGAATCAAACCTGTTCGCTGCTGGTAAGGACTGGGCCGTAATGGTAATGTGGTAATGGTAATGTGGTAATGTGGTAATGGTAATGTGGTAATGGTAATGTGGTCATGTGGTAATGGTAATGTGGTAATGTAGTAATGGTAATGTGGTAATGGTCATGTGGTAATGGTCATGTGGTAATGTGGTAATGTAGTAATGGTAATGTAGTAATGGTAATGTGGTAATGGTAATGTTGTAATGGTAATGGTAATGTGGTAATGGTAATGTAGTAATGGTAATGTGGTCATGTTAATGTGGTCATGGTAATGTGGTAATGGTAATGTAGTAATGGTAATGTGGTAATGTAGTAATGATAATGTGGTCATGGTAATGTAGTAATGGTAATGTGGTCATTGTAATGTAGTAATGGTAATGTGGTAATGGTAATGTAGTAATGGTAATGTAGTAATGGTAATGTGGTAATGCTACGCGCTCTACCTGGTGAACCATTGATCAGTTTACGTCTAACATTGACTCTAGTACGAACGGCTAGCGCACATTGTGTTCATTTTACTGATCAGAGGAAATAAAAACAAGGAGATGAGAGATGAGCCCGGCGACTCATCGTAAACCGCTTTGGGCGGCGCCGGCGGCGCCCACTCACCCTCGGGCAGCGGCGGTTTCTGCGAGCCGCTGCTGTCGCTGTTCACCGACAGGCTGGACCTCAGCTTGCGCTGCATCTTCTGGGACACGGGCGTCGACGGCTGCCTCCGCGGCTGCTCCGACGTCGTCTCGCCGCCGGGAGCTTGGCCGCCGCTGTCGCCGCTCGGAGCGAGGTTCGCGCCGCAAGTGCACATGTGCGGGACCCTGGCGTGTTCGGCCGGGGCGGCGGCGGCGGCGGCGGCGGGCTGCGGCCTCTCTTCGCCGGGGCTTTGCGTAGAGGTGCTGACGGTGTGGTAGCGGAGGCCGTTGTGGCTGCGGGAGGCGTCCCTCTGGCCGGGCTCTGAGGCGGTGGGCCGGGGCTGAGCTGGAGAACACGGAGGAGCGAGAGCAGGTTAGGCGTTGACGTTGCGGGCCGCAGGCCGGCGGGCCGTCATGTCGTAGACATGTGGCTGTGGAACTATGAAATATGTATTAGCCCGGACTCGCACGGACCACATGATGTCTTTTTAATGGGGGAATATGGCGAGAAATTGAGTACATCGCAACGTCAGTGAATTTCAATTTGGCTGAATCTAATGTGGAACAATTGGTACCTTAGTAGCAGTGTTAGCATACAGAATACAAAAATATACGTTTATACCAGACCAACTGTGAGTGATTTGCAATGACCTGCGTATGCAATAAATTCACTGCAGATGCCAGTTTGGATGTTAGATTTCTTCCACACAGAGCGAGACTAAAAGCAATGCACAGTAGTCAGGCGGAAAAAAAAAAGATCAACGCATGTCGCAAAAGATCCTTTAAACCGTGAATCATGAATCCCACCACAGCATTTCTTACATCATCATATCAATTAGGCGGCAAATGTTTCAAACAAAAAAAAGAAAATGGAGTAGCGAGTGGCGGGCGGGTGTGCCTTTTATTTTTTTCTCGAGGTGACATCACAGGGAGGCACCGCCGCCGCCGTCGTCGTGGAAACCAATTGATGGGAGCGGTACCCAGGTGAGTGTACAAGTGTGTGTGAAGAAAGAAGCGAGTTAGAGAGGGAGAGAGAGCAAGACAGAGAGAGAGAGAGAGGGCCCCTTTGACTGTGCATATACAAAACACGCATCGGCATCAAGCTAACGACATGCTCGCCTCTCAGAGTTGTCGATAGATCGGCTCAAATAGACACTGTTGCTGTAAAAAAGGTGTGGGGGGGGGGGGTAAGTGGGGGGGGGGGATACACGCTGGCAGCCACACAGGAAGTCAGGGAAACGACATCCTGATTTGGGAAAGCAAGCCGAGACGGAGGTTGGTGAAATAATACCTGCAGATTCAGCCCTGCTGGGATTACCTTCCTTATATACTTCACAAGTGTGTGTGTGTGTGTGTGTGTGTGTGTGTGTGTGTGTGTGTGTGTGTGTGTGTGTGCACGCGTCTGGGAAAGACAGGGTTGATGGATGGCTACGTGTTGACTTCTTTGTGAATTATTCATTTCCTCAAGTCCCTACTTAGTCTAAGTTAGCCCACCTATAATGAACACAGATATATCTGTTTTCTATCCGATCACAATGATCTGACTCAGACCACCTGCACCGGTAAGTAACATAAGCATCTGCATCGGCTTATTAAATTCACACACCAAAAAAACCGGAGGAGAATGGGTGTGAAAAAACACTGAAATAGAAACAAATTGCCTTTCTCTCGATCTGTTTCTGTCAATTTACCGCCAAGTGTTATTACAGTTAACAAAGAACCAAGGGCCCATGGTGCGTTTTTTTTTTCTCCATTTCATTTTTTTGAACAACACATCACAGTGGGATCGGTCGGGGCGAGAACGGGATGTCAAACAATACAATTAAAAACAGACAGCGCGTTTGTTGGCTTCTCCTTATTCAAAAAAGGAAGGGAGGTAGGCGGCGGGGGGGGGCTGCTCCAATTGCAGTTCCAGTATACAAATATAGACTTTAGGGGGGGAGGAATCAGGATTGAAGGCAATTTGAATTAAACAATGGGGCGAGAGAGGATTCATTATATGGTTATGTAAGGTTGATGGATCTTCCCCTTCCTCCTGAAGACAAAGCCCACTGAGACCGGCCTGGTGACATAGTGGTGTGTGGAAGGGGACCGTACGGCTCGCTAACAAGAAGATTCAGCGCGCTGCCAACTGCCGAGGCCAGCTTGTTTTGTAGTGTTTGTGTTAATCTGTTGCAGTCCTTTTTTTTTATTTACAGTTGCAACTCGGGCTAAATTATAGCCTTTAGCTATTTACGGCTACACCACACAGCCCGTGATTTTCTCTTTTTGGGGACGATTCTTGAGATAGAAAAAAAAAAAAAAAGAATAATAATTTTAAAAAAAAAGAACAAAGAAACCACAAAAAAGTCAGACATGCAAACATACAACTATATCCTACAGTTATAACTGCCGTCCGACCGCTTTACTGAAGCCAAGCCAAAAATAGAAACATTAACATTAGTCACACACACACACACACACGCACACGCACACGCACACGCGTGCACACAAACGCGTGCATACGCTCAATTCCAGGGGTTGCATTCAATTACCTTTCACTTTCAAGTAAAGTCAAGCTTCCAATTCACCAAGGCATAAATACTTATTAGGAAAACCGCTCCTCGGAAAGTACCAAAGTAAACTGCAAAGTGTGTTTCCCCCCACGCGGCGGTTTGCCCGGACGCTCCGCCGCCGCCGCCGCATTGTTCCAGGACACGGAGCGTGAGACGCTCACTTTTTTTTTATTTTTATCCATCACGAGCGGCGTGTGACGGAGATGAATGGACGGAGGAAGGCTAATATTCATAATCATTGATCACCGTAATGATGATACTGTCAGAAGATGGGCAGAGACAGACTCGCGCGGTCACACCGAGACGAACGGAGACATAATGGAACGGAGGAGAGGGAGGACGGCCAGGCCCGCCGCGTCGGAGTGTAGTCTGGTGAGGGGTGGAAGTAAAGAGGGGGGTTCAGGCGGGGCGCTGAACTGCACTATTAATAGCACCGCTTTGATTTTTAAGTTGCTGTCGCTAAACTTTGAGAGAGTTGGAAGAAAAAGAACATTCCGACACTTCCCTTTTATGTTTTTCAACTGTGTGAATGACAGGAAGTATGGACTGCAAGAGCCAATCAGGGAAGAGATACTTCTTATTTTTACCAACAGCTCCTTTAAGTACTACTTAGTCATTGAGCAGATGTTTTGATGTGAGCCATGTGGTGAGAGAGCAGGTAGGGGTCAGGGCAGGAGTTAAAACACCCTCAACACTAGACTATCCCTTCCTGACCTTTGACATTTGACACATAGTCTGGTTTGATGTGTGAACTGTATGGACTCAGATCAAACCGGTAGCATCAATGTATCGGTGAAAAAAACAAAAGCGTCCCAGAGAAAAAGTTGGGAATAATAATAGTCATGATATATTATTAACCCATGAATAAAACACCTGTTTCGCAGCCAAACACTTGGAAACGTCCACTTCACCAACAGAGCATCTCGACTGTAAGCACTATGGATGTACACTGATCTGAGCGAAAACACATCACACATCAAAAATTCATACAAAACAACTTCCAACAAGTTTGAATAAATCATCAAGTGAATTAAACGGCAAAGCCCGTGGTTTAGCACAGACCTGCAAAGAGCCCGTCCCGGGATAAGCATGTACCCTGACAGTTGACACACACACACACACACACACACACACACACACGGGTCTACACCGCATGCACACACAAGCATTCACATTTGCGCGCACACACACCAAAACACACACACACACACACACACTTCAAATTGTAAACGCCCTATTTCCAGCGCATCAACAACTGTTGAGGGGTGTACATTTGTACTTGAATAAAACATGCTATGCCTCCCCCTTACACCACACACACTGTCACACACATCACATACACAAGGGAAGGCCGGGCGGGGGGGGGGGGGGGGGGGGGGGGGAGACGGGGGGGAGACGGGGGAGAGCCGCTTCCCGCGTGGCGGTGTCTAACGCTGAATCCCAATTTGGTCCGGGCGCCATCGGCTGGCGGGCTGACAGCGGCGGGCACCTGGGGAGCATTTTTTAAAAGGCCAGTGTTTGATGGATTCACGAAGAACACACAAATATAATTGCCATTTGTCACCGAGCGTTGAGCGGGCCGCGCCACACAGGGGCCGGGCCGCCACCGCCACGGAGACGACGACGACGACGTCGCTCGCCCGCCCGCCCGCCCGCCGCTCGCCCGGTCACCACGGAGACGGGACGCGGGAGAAGAGCGTCTGGAGGGAGGCTGAGGGAGACGGGGAACGGGTTGCGGACGGGGGAGGGGGGAGGGGGGTGGTCGGTATGTAAAAGAAAAAAAAAAAGAATATGAAGGAACTGCGAGTATATAAACACCTCCATTTTCTGTCACGGGAAAAGAAAAAAAAAAAGAAATGGGTCCTACAGGAGGGAGTGGAAATTGCACCCCAAAGACACGCAGACACAACACGACGACGACGGCGGCGGCGGCGGCTTATGAATTATATATATAAATAAAAGATGTCACACACACACACACACAGAACACACACACAGGTAGCTAGGTGGGCTCTGTGTAGACACGTCAACACACAGGTTTTTACATGTGCACACACGCGGTCACACACACGCACGCACGCACGCGCACACGCACATGCATACGCATACGGACACGCACACACATACACACACACTAACACACACACACACACACACGAATGCAGGTGTGTGTGTGTGTTGGGGGGGGGGGGGTAGAGGAATATGCATGCCTTGCCTTTGACGTGCGTGTGCCGGGGCAGGGGAGGAGACGCTGAGCCCCCATCATGCATATTATAAACAAGAATTCTAAAATAGTCGGGAGGAACGCAAGAGGAAAACCTGAACTCCAGAGGTCAAACCTGGGCCGGGCGTGGAGAG
>NW_028178479.1:0-15502 GCF_964030765.1 Micromesistius poutassou | reverse complement strand
GTGCCCCGAGGCGTCCCCGAAGAACATAAAGCTCGCAATCAAGTAATAGCAGGATTTGAATCTGTTTTTGTTTGGTGGGCCACCATTAATAAAAATGTTGATTGGATAAACTATATATATTATAACCAACAGCGGTTTGTCAACCATACCACCGAGGTGATTAGGGGAATATCAGAACAATTAGATGCTACCTCTCGTATGGCCTATCAAAACCAGTTAGCATTGGACATGTGGACGGCTGAGCAAGGAGGGGTGTGCCAGATGATAGGAACAGCATGTTGTACTTATATCCCCAATAACGCAGCTCCAGATGGGTCAGCCAGAGCGCTGGCAGGCCAACAGGCCCTCAGATTAGAGTGGGCGGAGAACTCGGGCATCACTAACCCTATCACCGGGTGGATGGAGAACATACTTGGTAAATGGATGAGTCCAATTCACTCAGTCTTCATGATGGGAATAGTAACAATAACCGTGTTAGTTGTTATTTGTTGTTGTTGCATTCCTTGCATACAAGGACTACTGAATAGGTTGATCACCACAGCAGTGAGTGCTTCAAGACTGCCAGATGTCTTACAGGCTTATGTAGGAATCGAACCTACTCCGGAGACAATGAGTGAACAGCAACCCGAAGGGCCCGATGTGATCAGATTAAATTACATAGAATAGTCCCCGGTTCCCAGAAGTTATGTGCATGTATCTAAGAGAAGCAATATACCTGGTTTACTTGAATGAGGAAACATTGAACAAACCCATGAGAGTCATGTTTACTATTACAAAATGTTGTTTAGATTTAAATGTAAAATGTCCAAAACTCTACATACATAAAGCTCACTGAGCCATTCAAACCTATGCATACTCGAAGGAAAATTTAAAATTGTGTTACTTTTTATGTTCAGTAGATTTTCATACATGCTGAAAAAATTGTGTTACTTTTTATGTTCAGTAGATTTTCATACATGCTGAAAAAATTGTGTTACTTTTTATGTTCAGTAGATTTTCATACATGCTGAAAAAATTGTGTTACTTTTTATGTTCAGTAGATTTTCATACATGCTGAAAAAATTGTGTTACTTTTTGTTATGTTCAGTAGATTTTCCATACTTACTGAAAAAATTTTTGTTTGTTTGTTTTGTTTTGTTTTTGTTATATTCGGTAAATTTTCAATGCATACTGAAAGGGTATAAATTCTGTGTTATGACAAACAAGTGAATTTAAAAAAAGGGTTTAACCATTTACCTATGCTGCTCAATTTTTTGTAATGTTGAAAGTATGTGAATTTAATTTTGTTTTATGCCTAGAAGTGTTTTGACAAAGTTTCCATTGATGAATACATATGTGCCTTTATGATTATGCCTTTATGACCATATGACGTACTGATTGTATTGTGTAGTGTTGATTATGTTGATGATTGTTCCATGGTAACCAACCCATGGGTGTGTACATATTTTCTCTTTTGCTTTTTACTCTTGTTTTTTATATATGCTGTTGGTAATATTAGTGGTTTGTAGAATGGTCATCTGAGATGACCAAGGAGGGAATTGTGACATTTTTTTATTGTAATATTCCCTAGCGATACATTTTTACTGTAATACTCTCACTTAGCCATATCCAGTAGCACCAAGCATAGTTTAGAGTTAATTTCCCCTCACAATCGCCAGAGGGCAGCACTGAACACATTTGACAAAGTTACGAAACATTTACACTAGGGGCAGCAACGGACACACAGAGGAAGTGGGAAAACCATAGATGAAAGGGGGCGGGCTTTTAAAGCCACAGAGCACGCCCACCTTTTTACCTTCTTATTTAACTCGGACTCCGCCAGTTTAGATTCAGAATCTCTCAGCAGCGTATCCTGGATGCTAAGCTCTGAGACGCTCCGCGCGTGTTATTTACCATTCCTCTCCTTTTGTTTCATAGACGATAGACAATAGACCAATAACCTTAACCAAATAAAGTGAGTTAAAAGCGATCCTGTCTCGGCGGCCTTTCCTGGACCAAAATCCACAACAGGCTCAATGCCCCCAACCGCCACAGGAATGCTATAAAAGCTCCGCCGGAGGTGTGAGTTGAAGATCTCTAGGACGGGGGCCTCCTCCAGACATTCCCAATTCACCCGCACTAACCATTTGGGCTTACCAGGTCTGTCCAGAATCTTCCCCCATTCCCTGATCCAACGCACCACCAGATGGTGGTCGGTTGACAGTTCCGCCAGCTGACACGATCACAAAATCGATCATTGATCTTAGGCCTAGGGTACTCTGGTACCAGGTACACTTACGAGCACCCTTATGTTCAAACATGGTGTTCATTATGGACAATCCATGACTAGCACAGAAGTCCTGAAACAAATGACCACTCGGGTTTAGATCAGGGAGGCCGTTCCTCCCCACCACGCCTCTCCAGGTGTCTCCATCGTTGCCCACGTGGGCGTTGAAGTCTCCTAGCAGAACTACAGAGTCCCCTACTGGAGCCCCATGCAGGACTCCATTCAAGGTCTCCAAGAAGGCTCTGAGTACTCTGAACTGCTGTTCGGTGCATATGCACAAAGTTTTCCCCCCCACCACCCTTAGGCGTAGGGAGGCGACCCTCTTGTCCACCAGTGTAAACTCCAACACTGCGGCGCTCAGCCAGGGATTTATGAGTATCCCCACACCCGCCCAGCGCCTCACGCCCTGGGCAACTCCGGAGAAGAATAGAGTCCAACCCCTTTCCAGGAGTACGGTACCAGAGCTGAGACTGTGCGTAGAGGTAAGCCCCACCAGATCTAACTGGTAGTGCTCCACCTCCCTCACAAGCTCTGGTTCCTTTCCCCACAGTGAGGTGACGTTCCAAGTCCCCAGATCCAGCTTCTGCCGCCCGGGTCTGGTCCGTTGGGACCCCTGACTTTCACTGCCATCCATGTGGCAGCGCACCCAACCTCAGGTCTCCCTGCAGATGGTGGGCCCACAGGACAAAGAGGGGGGGGTACCACGTAGCTCTTTCGGGCTGGGCTCCGTGGCAAACCCGGCCACCAGGCGCTCGCCGACAAGCCCTCCGTCTAGGCCTGGCTCCAGACGGGGGCCCCGGGCTTCCTCCGGGCAGGGTCTCTCCTCCTCTATTATGTTTTTTCATGGGGTCTTCTTGAACCATTCTTAGTCTGGCCCCTCACCTGAGACCACTCTGCCATGGGAGACCCTACCAGGAGCACATGGCTCCAGACAACACAGCCCTCAGGTTCACAGGGACACGCAAACCTCTCCAGTCTCCACCATGATAAGGTGACGGTTCCAGGAGAGGCAGTCCTCGAGTCTTCACAGTCTTCACAGCTAAACACAGTCAGTGAACGAACGGTGACTCGTGAGTCAGTGCGACTCAGCGACTAGTGGGTGGAGCTGGGAGTCGAGTCTCGGAGAACGAACGATACGAACGAGATGAACTGAAACAGGGAATGTTAAAGAGTCATTCATTCAAACTGATTAGTTCGCGAACAAGCCATCACTACACTCCAATACATGCACATGGAACAACTAGCACAACGGACAACGAAATACATTTCAAACACATAACACACAAACTCCTAAAGAGTCCCAGGGTTGCTACAGTATTTTGACAAGTAACAAGTAACCTAGGCTAAAATGAAAAGAAGACGATGAGTTTCGATACACTCAATCTTCCTTTCTTTGTTTGTTTTTATCCTGTCCCCCTTTCATTGTGCGTTCTCTAATTGGCTTCTAAAATAACGTTAGGCTACCACTCTCGTCACCTCTTGTTTAGGCTACATCAAGCCCCGCTGGTTTCAAAACATGGCTGAACCACTTCTTAAAATACTTCTGTCCCTACTCTTTTTCCCTTTGCTGTCGGCGATACGGTCTCGGCAGTAGATGATACTGTGGCATTATTTAAATAGAGAACGCGTCACCTAGCTTGTCGCCACTAGCAGCTACTGCACAAGCTGCAAGAATTCATACGGACATGCGCAGAAGGAACAAATGTATTCCCAATGATCAGATTACATTTTATATACATTTTTAATCAGATTATTTTTGGGGGAATTTTAATCAGATTAAAAGTGAGAATTTAATGTCCATGTAAATGCACCTAATGTCAAATTCCATCCGGTAAATCTTGTTATGTGTTTTTTAATGTGTTTTTTTTAAATGCTCACACTATAATCAATGTTTAATCAGATAATCAGTGGGTGTTCTCTTTAATTTCACAGTTAATAATAAACTGTACCAGTTGACTTCTGAACATTTTAAATCACATAATAGATTTCAAATGAGCTTGAACATCACAAGTTACTCGGCAGAAATATTCCATGAAAACATAATATTCACAGGTGCTATTGACGTCCCAGCTCGTGTTAAAACGGTGATTATAACTGGCATCGTGGGCGGACTTCTTTAAATCCTTTGAGAAGAGAAGCCTTAAAGAAATTGTTGTATTTGACAAAAATATCTACCTTACAAATCAAATGCGTTGTTATTTTGTGTAGGCCTAATGATCAACCAACGCTCATTAAGTAATCACGAATCAACTATGATTGTCTGCAGCTATTCATTCTTTTTAAATACAAAAATGAATGTCATGACTTCATTGTTATGTGACATCAAAGAGAGTTCAGTTCATCCCTCTGGGTTCCAGCGTCTCGATGGGTGCAGCACGGCAAGGTGCGGCCGTTAACGGTGCACTTGGACGGACTATTCGAGGATTTACAATGCTTCAGTTCCCTACTCTCATAATTGAAGGTGAGCTGCTACTCGTCATTGCAATGACGTGTGTGTGTGTGTGTGTGTGTGTGTGTGTGTGTGTGTGTGTGTGTGTGTGTGTGTGAGAGAGAATGTGGGGGGTCGACGATAGAGGTATGCAGCAAATGAACGGTCATCAAACTGACACACACACATACACACCTTTCTCTGTGCATCATAAATCGAGCAGTGTGACAGTAATCCGTCTCGTAGCCTTCCCCACCAGTCACGGCTGTCACCTTCACCTCTCACGGAGCAAGTACAGCCGAGCGGCGGTGGATCACGGCGCCGGAGACAGAGGCGCTTCCGCTGACGCCTCGTTCAGTGCTCCGCGGTTCTGCTACACTCTTGACGCAACGCACACTGACAGATATCTAAAGGCTGCTCGGCTAAAATAGAACTTGGGTTAAAAGCGTGTGATAAAAGGCATGGAGCGCTCTCCAATTGTAACTAAGAGGGATTAAAAGAGGGGGAGAGAGGGCCAACGCAGATCATGGCTTTATGAACTACGATATGTTCCATGCTATCGAGGTGGTGGTGGTGGACGAGAAACGAGCAGTTTGGTGCTTTCCAAAAAGGGATATATCTTACCGTTGGCACTGCGAGGCCATTTGCCTCTTGACAGGATCATTACGAGATTCACTGCGCCCACGACCATTACACAATTTAAGCGCTCCTCCTCGGATGGAATTTTAATTGAATTAGCCCGACTGGTTACACATGGTGCGGACGATAACATTTTCCGTCTATCCGGCCTCATTGAGTCGTGTGTGTGTGTGTGTGTGTGTGTGTGTGTGTGCGTGTAGGACCTGTGTGTGTGTGTGTGTGTGTGTGTGTTTCCAAATTTGGAGTAAGTGGTGGTGCGATTGCGGGGCAGTGGGATGTCGGCCGTGAGAAAGGCCAAGGTGGTATATTGGTGTCTTCCAATGGTCGCTCATTTATCATGCACGTGACGTTCAACTGACAACAGAATTATGTGTCTCGGAATGAAGTGCTGAGGTGGCAATATGGCTCAATTATCCAAACTGCTCTGTGAATTCTAAGCATGGCGAGGGCGATGAGCCCCTAGCCGGATACCAGATGACTTCTCTGTAAAGTAAAACAATGAAGTTAGTGTTGTAATCCAACAAAGTTATTTCATAGCTTTCGTTTGTTGTATCAGGTGCCTTTTGTGTTAGCCTCATATTGTAAGAATTCCACTCCACACAGTTTAGCAAAAAATGTTTAATCTCTCCTTGATGCGTGTTTATTTACAAGTAGTAAATATGCAAAATAGGAAATAACACAATATTTACACAATGAATGTTAACCTGCACACCTGTGACAGTTGCTTCAAGTCTGAAAACTCGTTAAAAATGTATCAGAATCAGTGTTGTATTAAAACTTGATTTTCTGCCATTGCCGTCCAAGTTTCATTTCAATATGCTGGGATCCCATGGAGGACTCAGTTTGGGGGAGGGGGGAGCAGTAACAGAAATGCTGCCATGACCATTTTAATAGATGGAGGGTGTTTAGAGGGGGGGTGGGGGCACATTTGTACAATTCTCACCTTAAAGTTGTTTTGGAGAATGTCGGATGTGATTTAAGAAAACAGGTAAAAGAAAAAAAAACGTACTTCAGAGCTACTTCCTCAAGATGAGTGCTTTTCATAGTACTTCAGTTTTTCATTTTCGTTTTTTAGTCCACACAGTGTAAATCAACTGCTCCTCAGCCCACCCAGTGAGCCTGCATACAGCCAGTAAACATGCTGCATCTCTTATCCATCCCTACTGATTAAATACGACTCAACACACCACACAGTGCAGACTTAAAGGGGCCCCGCCAAAATCGTTTTACTTAGAAAATAATACAACATGGCGCCCTGGACTTTCACAGCACATATTGTATTTAAAGGAAAAGGCGAAACCAAACAGCCATGCAGACAGCGAACACCAGTCCCTCAGCAGTCATGTGACCAATATGGAATAATACGCCTCCGGAACCTGAGAATGGACACTTCTTCTAAATATCTTCTAAGTCTGACAGAGAAGCAATATGGTAGCGTTTTACCGTTCTCTGTGGTACTGACTGTGCTTGAGAGGAGAGCGAGTAGTCGTCCCCAATGTATACAGTTAATACTTTTCCCATAATTCATAGTGTCTGTTATACACAGCACATAGCTCTCTCCCTCCCTCTCCTGCTTGTGTAGATGTTTTTACCCAACCGTGTGTTTTGGAGAGTGTAAATGTACAGACACAGCGGAAAATCAGCACTGTACTCATATCAGGAGGGGAGGGGGGGTACCCTGTTTCAATTCCCGGGAACCCAGGATAAGCGGAAATTTGGACGTGAGGGGTAGGACCGCAACAGAGATGTTTGGTTTAGGTTGTGTGTGTGTGTGTGTGTGTGTGTGTGTGTGTGTGTGTGTGTGTGTGTGTGTGTGTGTGTGTGTGTGTGTGTGTGTGATTGCGTGTCACCAGACAGCTAGAGCAGAAGGGAAGAAAGCGACTAGGTGATGTTGGCAGTTGTCCAATCACAGCAGACTGGTCCCTCAAGGCTGTATTTGGCTCACAGCATATCTCTATGCATGAAGAGTTTTATAGGATCTAGATGATATTTATATATATTATTTATATATATATATATATGTAATATAGATCTCTATTATAACTATATTATATATATATATATATATCAGTGATTCCATGAAGCCTTATTCACTTAAGGCTGGGAAGAGATTGAGTATGTATATGTTGCCTGTTGTAGGCTCTGAACTGTCTTTTGTTTGATTTGTTTTTTAAGGAACCTGGCATAGGAAATGAACAGCAAAAGAGAATGGCAGCCCTAATGTTGGAGGAAACTAAAATATAAAAGCAGCAAATCACATTTCCTTTTACAAAAGACACAGATACTCCTCTAATGCAATGCTTTTCATGTTGATCCTTGAAATCAGGAAAATAAAACCTTGAGAACGGTCAAGTACGTAGACTTCAGGCAAACTGAAGGCGAGTTTTGTCTTCTGTGTGCCATAATGTACAATTTACATGTCCCAAAAAAAAAAACGTATTACAAAAAATAGGCAACTAGCATCTGTTCACCATGAAAAAAGTATACAATTTACAAATGATAACATCAAAAAAAACATTATACAGACCACAGTTTGGTTTTTCGGCAAGCATAAAGGAATCCCAAAAAATATCTATATAAAAAAAAATTATAATCAAGGAAAACATTTTTTCTCACCACAGTCAAAATACCATGACTTCAAGACCAAAACAAAAAAAAGCAATCCTCTTAAAGGAGCGGTAATAATAATAATAATCATCATCATAAAATAGCCTGTGCCCCACATGGCGAGTAACGAGAGCTGGAGGCTACCGGGAGAGGAGGATCAGCTAGCCCTGCGTCTGCCTAGCCTCTCCATCTCTCCACCCCCTCCCTCAGATATATTAACCTAAGAGCCCTTCTTCCTAGACTGTGGGAGAGGTGGCGGTGGTGGGGGAACAATGCAAATATATTGTGGGGGAGGGGTGTTACCGCAGATAATGTCTTGCGGAGCGATACAGCTCCCCCCCCCCCCCCCCCCCCCCCCCCCACCCCCCGCTTGTGGTTTATCAGCGCTTGGTTTAGCCGTGCCCTGTCTTCTCTCATTTCAGCTCCTTTCAAAAAAATAAAGGCTAATCTTCAACCGGACCTCAGATCTGGACTCCATTACCCATCAGGCACCGGGCCTGTTTGGACTAGGAGGGGTCAAAAAATGCAATTGGTCTGCCCTAGACCAACCGAAGGAAGCCGAGGCAGGCCGCAGACTGGTGCAAATGTCACTTTGAATCTCAGAGAAAAAAGAAAAGAAAAAGTAAACAAAGATTGGGGAGATATGAGTGAAGCGGGGGGGGCCAAGCGGGACTATTCACGGTCTGCAGAGGGTTAGTGCAACGTTGCTACTTCATCATGGGGTCGCTGTACCGTGATCAACTAAACCCTCCCTACATACCCCCCCAGCCCCCCCCCCCCCCCCCCATCCAGGGCGCAACATACCGGGATACGGCCATGAGAACCGCAACCCTCCCAGGTGAATACTCCCACCGTCTGGTTCTCCAAGGGGGGAATAAAAGCCCAAAACAAATTGCACCGTTGTATGAACCAGAAACGTCAACTTCATCTCAGCACTGCAGTGAGGCAGCGAGCTTCACGAAACCGTCCTGGTCAGAGCAAAGACAAGGGCAAATCATGTGTTTCACTGTCCTAGCATCGTATACTCGTTTTTTTTGTCACTAAAACCATTTTCAGTCACTAGGCATGTTCATATTTAAATCATACGGTTGCACATTCCATCCAACAAAATGTCTGCACTAAACAACATTCAAAAGCAAACATGGCACAGGACAACGTCTGTTTTTTCATGATTTTCGATACTTTTTTTTAAAAGTTGTAATATTAAATAATGATTCATAGCTTTTTTTTTTTATTGTGTTGGGTGATTCAAAAGAAGAAGAAAAAAAATGACCCTAATCTTTGTTTCTTTAAAAACATAGCTGTATTTATATATAATATCTATATAGTCTTCCTTTGTATCGTTTTCTGTAAATTGTGCAAATTCAGCAGTAATGCAAGTGGCGAGAGATCAGAGAGTGGGCAGTTGATTACATTTATACAAAAACAGAAAGAGTCCTTTTCAAACGTCGACGTCAGAATAAGAGTCACGTGACCTGACGGGCCCCCACGTCCTTCCTTTGGGGGTCTCATCTCAAATCGGTCAATGTTCCAGAATGCTCTCTCTCTCTTTCTTTTTTCTCTCTCTCTCTCTTTCTCTCTCTCTCTCTCTCTCTCTCGTCTGCCTGCGGTTTGCCGATTGCGGTCGAGTTCCTTCACGATTTCCTAAAGTTGCTTGACTGGACATTGCTTGACAAAAAGAAATCCAGGAAAACTAAAATTTTAAAGCGAACCACAAACCACGACAGCCACGACAATCAAAGATGCTTTCCTGGGGACAGGTTAGGGATGTACAGGCACGTGGAAATGTCCCAATGTCCCGTGCACACACATCCGCGCACCGACTACAGCCCAAAGACACGCGCACAGAAAATAGTCGCACACACTTGGGCACGTGTGTGCACACACACACACACACACACGCACAGACACACACAGGACCCATCTCTGCCGAACGCCCCCCATTTTGCAGTGTACTGCTTTAGTCCTTTGGAGTTGCTCCTGTGGTTTTTTCTTTTTTTTTTTTTTTACCAGGGGGTTTGGAACTTCAGTTGGTTCTCTGGCTGAGAGGAGCGAGGTAAGGGACATGGAGATGGGGAGGGGTGTGTGGGCGGAGGGTGGTGGGGAATAGAAGAAGAGGAGAAGGACAAGGTCGTGGTGGAGGTGGTGGTGGTTACGGCGGCAGCGGTGTTGGTGGAGGGAGAAGGATGAGGAGATCGGAGGCGCTGGGCTGGTCCTCAGCTGGCCAGGGCCATGGTGTCGATCACCTGCTCCAGTTTGCTCCTCAGTCTCTGTCTCCGGGACTGCTCATCCCGCTCCAGGGCCGACAGGATCTTCAGGCCGGGGGGGAAGAGCAGGAGGTGAGCAAACATATGCACTTCACATTTTCAGCAGTCACCAGAAAATGGGACCCACATGGTATGGACAAACGGTACTCGGCATAGTGATAGACCTCGGCGAATGGCACAATTCAAAATGCAAACGTCACACAGTTCATCCACTAGACCGACGGCAAGAAGGACACACAAAAGGTAAGCAAAGGTGATCTTAATATAATAGCATGCCAACTTCCTGGGCTGAGGAGCCAGAGGATCTTGAGCAAAGGCAGGGTTGAGTGTCCTCTCACCTCGTCCTTGTACTTGACGATGTAGGAGTAGATCTCGTGCAGGGCGGACATGCTGTTGAACTGGCTGAGGTGCAGGCGCGACTGCTCCGCCAGGTAGGCACTCATGTCCTGGTCACTGATCGCAGACATCCTGGAGATGTCTGAGTAGTATCTGTGGGGGGAGGAGGGGAGAGAAGCGTGAGGTCAAGGAAAGGAGGAATGATAGGAGGGGATGATGGATTGAAGGGAGGAAAGGTAGATGGAAGAACGGAAGAAGGGGGAAGAGATAAGGGAGGAGAGAAGAAATGAGGGAAGGACAGAAAGAGGTGGGGAGGGTGCAATGGGCATCATTTAGTATTGACAAAACAGCGGTAACATCACCCTCCCTGACACAGTGACAGCACACAAATCCCACAAACAAATGAGTCAACAGACCCACAACAACGACAAGAGACAATCGAGGAGAGAGAGAGCGCGAGAGAGAGCTGGAGCTAGAATCGACAACATACCTTTCTACCCAGTTCTTGTAGTTGGGGATGTCTTTAGCGTAGAGCAGCTTGTTGGAAGGTGAGTCCTTGCCCAGTTTGTGCTCTGACGTGGAGCACGAGTCCATGAAGGTCTGGGCCACCACGGACAGGCACGCGTCCGTGATGCTGTTCTTGTGGATGTCAAACACAAACTGGGGGTTCTTGATCACATTCACCCAGAACCTCAGAGGAAGACTGGGGAGGCAGAGAGAGAGAGAGAGCAAGAGAGAGCGAGAGAGAGTTAAAAAATATCTGACAAAGCTTGTGCAATGTAGCATGATGTAGTGTGAGCAGTGAAGCGAGAGAGATTTTGCTTCACTGCTAACGCTAATCTAACAGTGGTAATATTCTACTGAGGACGTGCTTATGTCTTGGGCCTGATGACTCGTTAAACCAGTAAGACATACACAGGCACACACACACAAATGATGTCACACACACACACACACAAATGATCTCACACTCACACACACACACACACACACACACACACACACACACACACACACACACACACACACACACACACACACACACACACACACACACACACACACACACACACACACACACACACTCTTTCACAGGTGCAGGCAGACTCACCAATTGCTCTTCCAGGTGTGCCGTACGTCCGAGTCAGAGATGGAGTGCTTGTCCGCCTGCTCGTCCAGGAAGTCAAACATGTACTTGATGGCCAGCGGCAGGGCGCTGCCCCGGTGGGCCGTGCTGAAGATGGTCTCAAACAGGTCGTCCACGAACTTCTGGAGCGTGCCCTGCAGGGGAAAGAGTAGAGCGGGGTGAGGCGAGGGAGGGTGGGATGTTTGCCTTCAGTATCAGCTACAATGTAGTCACTTTTCCAGCTCTTGAGAGAGAAACAGTTAGTTTGCATTCTGCACATAAATTGTGTTACTACTACTCATTGTGTATATAGATATGGGTCCCCTGTATGCGTATCTCTTTTGAAGTCTCGTTACTTTAAATCCGTACTTCTGCTGTGACACCTGCATTCCTATTCTGGGATTAAGCCAGAACATCTCATCGCCTCATGAAGGCTCGTATTTCCACTGGTGGCTGCAGGACGAGGTGTTGCGCTGTGGCCAGCCAGCCGGTTTGACAGTTATTCTGGCACCGAAACCAAATGAGCCGTGCGCCTCTCAGCATATTCACTTCATTGGCAAGTGCAATTACCAAAAAAAGGGGTGGCGTTTCATAACGCCTGCGTCTGATTTTATATTTAACACAATTACCCATAGAGTTGGCATGGGGGGGATTATGGATTGAACCATTAGAAGTTATGGTGCCATTAAGATGTTCCCTCGGCTCGCACACTCTGTCCTAACTGTAATGGTCTACCCCGGCTGATGTCTCGTAATGAATGCGTCCCAGCAAAGAGTTCAGCCAAAGACTGCACCGTGTTTACACACTAGAAAGCGGGCCAAGATGATTTAACACCCTCACGTTTGTGTGTGCATGCATGTGTGTGTGTGTGTGTTGACGTGTATTGTGTCAGCAGCGGCTCTCAAGCGCTAACGTTTCAGACCAGTGGGTGCCGGTGTAAACAGTCTGAAGGATGACACACACATTGACCCACGTTAGTTACTCCCCAAAACCATCAATACCCACATCACCCTTAGACCCGATAACCTTTCACGATATTATCTGCACACAAACACCACAAAGGACACACACAAACGCACACACACAGACTGCTTTTCGAAAAAACCTGCAACACACAAATTCCACAGCAGGGGATTGGGCATGTAGTGGATGGCCGTGCTTTTAGGGTAAAGACTCGGGCCCACAAGCCCCGAGGCCACAGAGAGAGAGGGGCTTTGGAGTGCTGCACTAACCAAACAACTCAATAGCCAAAGGTCAGCCCACTAATTAAGACACGCAATCTCAATCGCTGTGCATGTATGTGTGTGTGTGTTCTATGCAT
This sequence comes from Micromesistius poutassou, assembly GCF_964030765.1. NCBI lineage: Eukaryota > Metazoa > Chordata > Actinopteri > Gadiformes > Gadidae > Micromesistius > Micromesistius poutassou. Next base: position 2,512 of record NW_028178479.1, on the reverse strand, counting down.
GTGTGTGTGTGTGTGTGTGTGTGTGTGTGCGAGCTATGCGTGTGTGTGTGTGTGTGTGTCTGTGTGTGTGTGTGTGTTGTTTGTGTGTACACTGTTGAGTAAAAGGTTATGAAAAATGTTAATGAGCTTTGAGGCGACCAAACCCTACAAAAAGGTCAATGCGAGGGAGTAGATGCCGATAAGAAGTGGGATAAACAACAGAGCAGTGCGGGGCATGTGATGGGACGTCCATTCGCCCAACTGCTCCACCTCCCACGTGATCACTGGGTGTGAAGCGAAGCCTCAAAGTGAACCTCCTACCTTGGTGGCCAGCAACCGGGTGAGGTAGATCTCGGACACCATCTTGCTGCCACGGTCGCCCTCCCTCTGGTCCGAGTGGTCGTGGTTCTTCACCAGGTGCCACAGCTTGGTGCCGCTCTCCAGGTCCGGGGTGATCATGGGGGTGCGGGAGCGCAGGCTGTCGGGGCTGCTGGCCGTGCGCAGCATGCTCTCTGCTCAGGGAGGAGGAGGAAGGGAGGACGAAGAGCACAGGTTCAGTGGGTGTGGTCGACCGCCAGTTAGGTTTGTGTTGTGTGTTGGGACGCAGCAGAGAGTTTCATTTCCACGTTATTATTTGCAGATAGTTTTGGAGATTGTTTTTGTGTGTCGAAGTGAAGATGTTACATTGACAGAAATGTGTCTGACTGATTTGTTAATTAAGTTAATTATAAGTGGGAGGACTGGCTTGTAGGTTTGCAGTTTTTTAAAAGCATGGCAAATTGCAAATAACATCATGCACATAACCCTCAAAAAAAGGAGCTTGTTGGTTCACAAAAATACAAACTCCATATACTGCATCCGATTCTTTTCTGTCCTCCCCCATAAAAGTTTCATTTCTAAAATATGTTTTGCTTTGGTTTCAGGCGGAGAACTTTGTCCACTCCACGCCACTCTTATTAAAATGTCTTCTGACCCTCCGCTACCTCCAATCCTCCCCCCACACACATGTCAGACGGTGATACCCTCACTTTGTGTGGCGGAACAGGGGGGGCTTTGCGTACGAACGCTCGTCACCCCGGCGGATGAGTGTGGAGGGATTGAGAGGTTCAGAATGTCAGGAAAGTAGTGCAGAGAATTTAGCGGTGCATGTTTGTACGTGTGTGCTTGCGTGCGTGTGTGAGGACCAGTAATAGGGGTCAACGTTATATTGGAGGAGCTCTGTGAGATGGTTAAAGAAAAGAGGAAAAAGAAAGAGGCGGTGAAGCATGAGACGAGCGGAAGGTGAAGACGGGTGGAGATAGGATATGAAACGGGGGGATTGAGCGGAGAAACAGCGGTGATTGACAGCCTGAAAAGCAGAGCCGGAGATGAAGAGAGAGAAGATAGCTTTGAGAGCGAGAGAGGAGAGAGATAGCGAGAAAGTATTTTTGGATGTAGAGAGGAAACAGTAAGACGTGCACATGAAACAAACAATTGCACCGTACACACCACCATACATACATACCTTATATAAAAATAACCCCTCCCCCCCCCCCCCCCCCCCACACACACACACACACACACACACACACACACACACACACACACACACACACACACACACACACACACACACACACACACACACACACACACACACACACAACACACACACACACAACCTCTCTTACCGTATCGGCTGAGGGACTTGGTGAATGTGGAGGAGTTGGAGATGTTGTACGCAGAGTTCTGCTTGGGCACCAAAGCGATCACTGAACCATCCGTCACCTTAGAGGGAAAGTTGGGGAAGTTGAAAACAGCCATGACACACTGCCGCGGGCCCCTCCCAACAGACACGGTAGGTCACAAAAATGGACGGATCTAAAGTTGGTCACCCACGCATTCCACATCTAGTCAGCTTTTTTTTTTTCATTCTGTATTTGTTAGACTTACATTTTCAAGGGAGCGTTATTCTTTTTACAAAAAGCAAGCAGCAAAGCTAGGTACCAATGTTGCTACAGTGGGAGGAGAGGTTGTTTTACGTTACCTGGTAGTGCACCAGGTTGTTGAGTCTCTTCAGTCATTGTCGATCTTAGTGGTCACGTCCTCGTCCTGCAGGATGATGCGAGCCATCCTGCCCTGACGCCATTCTGGTGGTCGGAACACACACACACACACACACACACACACACACACACACGACACAACACACACACCACACACACACACACACACACAACACACACACACACACACACTCACACACACACACACACACACACACACACAGGTCAGTTCTGCAGGTTCAATATGAAAGAGCATGTGTGTGGATGTGTGGATGTGAAATGTCTTATGTGTATTTGAACATCTGCATGTATTGTCCATATGTGTGTCCTTGTACGTGTGTGTGTGTGTGGTGTGTGTGTGTCTGTATTCAACATGTGTGTGTATTGTCAATATGAATGTTGTCTATGTGGGTCCATGTATGAAGCCTTGGGTCTTCGGTGAGTACAGTGTGTGTGTGTTTGTGTGTGCGTGTGATCCATTACACACA
>NW_028178480.1:0-15000 GCF_964030765.1 Micromesistius poutassou | reverse complement strand
TGTGTGTGTGCGGCATAAACTAGACCAAACAGTTGATGTTGAAGAAAAAACAATTATAATCAATTTTCAATTTGATTCAATAACAAATTATACGTGTACACACACAATACCCCGACACACACACACACACACACACACACAAACACAAAACACACGAAAAAACACACAAGCACACACGCCCCAGCCACACACCCGAGAAAGCGGGCCAGTGTGAGAACTAGCGGTGTCAACGGTTCACCGAAAGGGCGACCCATGAGAGAATCTCTGAGTCACCAGTAAGTTAAAGTGATTAAAGACATCACGGTGGGGACTAGAGTCCTTTCACAGACGCACCGCAAGCTCTGGTATAGGTCATGTAGCAACGCAACAATACACATTGTAACGTCATTCGTAACGGATGGAAACGATGGAGGTGAACTGATCTGGGGTGAGGGTTTTCACGTTATCAGTGGGAACGAGAGATAGGGGCGAGTCGTGGTCAGTCATTAGGGACTTTGTGTTTGAGTAAGGCGCAATTATGTGAAAACCTTCCTTGTGTGTGGCGTGACTCATCTCAAGGATATGGAAATTGTATGATTGCTGTATGTATATTTTTGCTGGTGCTCTGCTTCGCATGGGGTTCAGCGGTATGATGTCTACTGTCATGGGATACGTCTCCGCTGCGCATGCACACACACACACACACACACACAAACACAGACACACACACAAGAATACATACATATGGACACACACACACACACACACACACTCTCCCAAGAATTCTGCGGGCCTCTGCAGACATCTGATCGCCTCTTTTTTTCAATGTTTTTTTCCCCATACGCTAAACTCTCTCACACACCGACCGCCTGGCCGCTTATACATCCTTCTTTATCCCGCCTCGACTCTGTTCCCACAAACGTCCATTTCTAGAACATAATGCAGAAACCACCCCGGAGGCTAATCACACACACACACACACACACACACACACACACACACACACACACACACACACACATACACACACCCACAGTTCTCCAGTGGCTCCTGAGGGCCCCAATAAGACCCCAGAGGAGAAGGACGAATGAAAAGACAGGGAAGAAAATAAGACTAGAAGAAAAACATGGAATGTTGAATGTGATGAGGAGGACGGGGGGGACGGGGACTGGGGGGGGGGGGGGGTTAAAAATTAGGAAAAAAGACGTTTATTATATGTTTAATATTCAATCGCATAAAACCTTATTTTAAGATAAGTCAACGCTATTTTCTGATTTAAAAAAAACGATAGCGATCTTGCACAAACAAAAATAAAGAAATACAAATGTATTTGAGACATGCCTAAATTAGTTCACGGGGGCATCGGGGCCACAACCTGCTGGTGTCTCACACACACATAAAAGCTCCAGTCACATGGTAGTGATTGACAGATTGTTATCCTTTGACCCAGCCATTGCAAGCTGCTTCTTCAAGCCTGAAAACTGAAACATTTTCTATGTGTGTGTGTGTGTGTGTGTGTGTGTGTGTGTGTGTGTGTGTGTGTGTGTGTGTGTGTGTGTCTGCTAATTAACATGAGGAACCCCCAGACCTGGCCTGAACAAACACAACACACAGCTCAGACAGGTGCTCCAATCAACATCTGAAGAAACACACACCCATACGCGCATATGCACGCACACACACACACACACACACACACACACACACACACACACACACACACACACACACAGTCGCACAGTGCAGGAATAGAAAGTTCTCCAGAGGTCAAGGTCACCTCCCAAAAGACCTCCAAAAGACTGCTCTGGCTCACAGATGTTTTATAGCACACACACACACACACACACACACATACACACACACACACACACACACACAGACAGACACACACACACACACACACACACACACACACACACACACTTCAGACTGTAGGATGTGCTTATCAACAAAGAGGGAAGAAAAATATATTTCTATGTGAGGAGTGTGTGCGTCTCTGTGTTTGTGTGTGTGTGTGCGTGTGTGTGTGTGTGTGTGTGTGTGTGTGTGTGTGTGTGTGTGTGTGTGTGTGTGTGTACGTGTGGGCGTGCACGTGTGTTTGTATGTGAGCATGCTTGTGCAAGCAGCCATATCCATGTTATTCTGCAGACAGAAATGCATACCAAAAGTATATAGAGGTGCCCATTGTCATTTGTCCAATCACTGACGAAACAACTTTCATGGACTATAGTGGTGGTCGTCAGCAGGGTGATTTGCCAGAATGCTGCGCTAACCCTAACCATGCGTACCGCTTTGAGAATCACATGGTTTAGCATTTGCATATCTGCTTGATTGAACCTTAACCTCAAATCTGAGGACCTCTTTTGAGGGCAAATGGAAATGTTGGCGTTCATCATTGGCAGAAATTAAGGACATGGGATCTCTCAATCTTCCCTGCACAAGTTTTCTTCTCGCAACGCACAATGAAACAATATATGTAGGAGCAAAGGGGTTAAGGAAAGGCAGAGCCTGGCATCGACACCACTTGGAGTATGGGTTCAATTCCCACTGAATGATGATGATGCACTATTCACAGTATTGTACGACACTTATTTTAAGGCTGGGCCATGTGAGATCCTATCCGGGACTAGCGGGCATTGGAAGGGGGGTTGGCAGGGCATGGAGGAGAGGGAAGGGGAGGAGTGGAGTCCATACCAGACTATGTATGATAATGACAGGAAACAGGAAGCAAAGTCCCCTACCGCAGCCCACCACCCCGACCCACTGCCTTGCGGCTGCCAGCTGGTCTGGGTCAGCGGAAGGGATGGAGAACGCTGGTGCAGGGAGAAGACCTCTGTTTACTGTACTGTGTGTGTGTGTGTGTGTGTGTGTGTGTGTGTGTGTGTGTGTGTGTGTGTGTGTGTGTGTGTGTGTGTGTGTGTGCATTCATGTTTGTCTGTGTGTGTTTGTGTGTGTACATTCAGTGCATGAAAATGTAGGTTGGTGAGGCCATTTGTGGATATGTTTACAGGTGCTCCCTTGTATGTAGTGATGGGATGTGGCTGGTCGGGCACTATGCATGTACATCCTTAGTCTCATTCTAACACACACACACACACACACACACACGCACGCACACACACACACACACACACCAAACGACTCACACACACTCACGGTATTATCTTAAATAGCATGTGGTTCCGTTTATTGGAACAACGGTACGTTTCCAGTAAGTGTCACCCGTCCATGCAGGGCCTCCGCCCCCGTGGCAACCCCCCTACCCCTACCCCTACCCCTACCCCTACCCCCACCCCCACCCCCACCCCCCGAGCAAGGCCGATGGTAAACTGAAGCCCGTCTCCTTGGATCCCCCACTGCCCCCCCGCCCCTCCCACAGCCAACGCCACCGCCTCACCTCTCAGCATATGGATGCATTTAGTCAGGAGAGCGATCAAGCACACACACACACACACACACACACACACACACACACATATGATTCCCCTCTTTTTTGGCCAAACCCCTCCCCCCCCTGTTGTAGCGTTTGTAGCCCACCCCCGTGCAGAAGGCCATAATAGAATTAGACTCGCTCTAAACTAATCTTTCAAATGTGGTGATACTTTTACTACCGAGTAATATGCGTTAAATCGAGTTTTAAATGTGTTTGGCTTAAGAACTGGAACTCCCAGTGCGCCCAGCGTTGTGTAGCTGGACTAATCAAGTCCTGCAAAGAAAGGATTTGAACTCTGCAGCTGGAAACGACATTAGCATCAGGAACGGAACTGAACGGGTGTACCGTTAAGCAAAGATAACACACTGGATTTTAGACACCCCATCAAACCTGATTTTATGATGTGGAGTCTTGAATCTTTTCTTCCTTTTTCATTCATTCTTTCATTCTCCATCTCTCATTTACACACACACACACACACACACACACACACACACACAGACCAATACTTTCGTATTGTGTTAAACATGTAGTACCATGTGTGAATGCACACACAACACCCACAGAATTATGTAAACACACACACACACACATTCTCTCTCTCTCTCACCTTCGGAGAGGTGAGCGGTGAGGGGGGTCTGGGTCTCCTTGCAGTAGGAGACCATCTCTTTGGGGAGGAAGTCCACCTGGATGATCTTGGATGGCCCCAGCCGCTGCATTCGACGCCTGTGGAACAGAGACAGGATGTTGTCATGGTGATGCATGTGTGTGTGAGTGTGTGTGTGTCTGTGAATGTGCGGTTATTTTTTTCGTGTGTTAGAACATTGGCTGCCTATTTTGAGTCACAGCCATTCATAGAAAACGATTGAATTGTAATTTAATTTGAATCCAGTTACATTGAATTGGTGTAATTTAAGTCATGTCATTAAGCACCTGCTTCCCTACAGGTTGTGGACATTAGGGATTGAACCCAATACATTTGTGTTTGAGCCACGACACTCTCCTGCCATATACTAAAGCCAAGAGCCTCTGAAGACTGAATTTAGACAGCCAGATGTGATGATTTATGAGCTGCAATATGCAATTTTTCACTATGATATAAATACCTGCACTTTAAATGATTCAAAGAGAGCTCATGTGAGTCGCCGGCTCATATTCTTTCAAATGAATATCTATCAATAATCTTCTCAATGAGGATACCATTCACTCTGTTCTTTGAGCACCGCACCTACTGACGATAACCAGGGGCTCTGTGATTTGTTTTCCTTGGAAGACAAGAGAGGAGACGTGGAAACTAAGACCGAGCCTCACCCGAGTTCAGAGTCTGACTGCAGCTGCAGCACAGAGGGGTCTGTGTCCCACTGCAGTGTCCTGGTGTCACCAGCAGGGGGAGCCAACAGAGAGGGAGAGCATATGACACAGACCGGGTTATTTTATATAGGCACACCTTTGCAACTGACAGAATCGTCCAATGCATGCAAACAATTCAGTAAGTGGTTAATATGGTTGTGTACATTATGCTGTTTGAGGCTGAGGCTGCAATCTAAAATATCCCACATAAAATGCTTCTACTTTCTCATGTAATAGATTCATAAACATCCAGGAAGGCAATTATCATCTATATAACATCATTATTGACAGCAATTAAAAAAGCAGACTTAGCCTAGATCTTTAATTTTTTTTTTTCCTCAACACAAAATATGATTTATTATGGTTATTTAATGCAATGTGGGAAAAATAGGACAGTGATGTTGAGGATGTATTTCGTTCACATCCAGAACAGGATGATACATTGCATTGAGGATCCATGTATTGAGGAAGCTATGCCAGCTACATCTGGCTGAATCCCAACATATGCACTAATTTAACCGTTTACAGGAAGCTGCAGAAGGCTGCTCATCATACATACATTTGCCATGCAGAAATATTTAAGGGTCATACTTATTAGTTGATTAAAGGTATATATGGGATTAAATTCAATTTAGAGTCATCTAATTTGAAAATGTCTTTGTAAAAGCAATTTTACATTTTCAATATAAACACATTACGCATTCATTAATTGTAATGTTTTTAGTATAATTATCTGCATTTGCAACCCTATACTCCAAAGTGTATTGTGTGTGTACATTCTCTAGGCAAGCAAGCGATGCCCAGGCCTGTTGTGGCCAAGCCCCTGGCGGGGGCAGGGAGGTCCCTTCTGCTCCTTTGATGGGGGATAGCAGCTTTTAGAAGCAGTCAACATGCCTGTTATGACTCCACTGTCACACTGTGCCAAAGCACTACTTTATCCTGACAGTTGTCTTTTTTTACCAAAACGCCACCGGTACTTTAGGATGCTGAGTCTGTCAGACTGCCCCTCCCCCCAACCCCCCAACCCCCCCCCACCGTGGACAGAAGCGGTAAAACCGACTTGGACGACAGTGCAGAAGAATCATGCAAGCGTTAAGCGTTGTATAAAGGACATCAGTGGGGCTGTGGGTGTTAAGGGATCGCACGGAACACAGGGCTTCAGACAGGTGGGCCGGGGAGAAGCGGGGCGTTAAGGTGAGCTGACCACGCAGCGGAGAGGTCCTGGGTGGTCGGGCGTTCAGCGTTGAGGGGGTGACACCTCAGCTTTTGGGGGGGATTGAGGTGGAAGATCTTACCTGTCGCTCAGCACTTGAGACTTGTTTCTAGAGAACCCTGACCTAAGAGGGGACATATACAAACAGCACAACACATATCACACACACCCCCACACATACAGACGTACGCACACATACGAGCACAGAGGGGGCCCCAGGGGGAGAGCTCGCATCGGCATGCCACACTCTGGAGGAGGGATTTGGGGATTTAATAAATGAATTCCAGGCATTGTAACTAACTCACCAATTTGTAAAATCCAATTGGTACAAGCTAAAAAATGTAAGAAAGGAATCCATATTCTTCCATTATCAGTCCCTCCCCCGTGTGTTGTGTGGGCCGTACCGGAACTAAAGACACTCGATGGATCCACCACAACGTTGGGGCTTCACTCATACATGGACCTCAACAGTGAGTAGCAACCTGAGCGAACTGGTGAGACATGGATGACCAACTTCAGCTGTGATGTACTGAATTATTTATGTGATATACCGATAAATAAATATAGGCCTAGCATTGGATGGAGTCACCGAACCAACGAAGTATTTAATCCCAAGTAACTGAGTTAGATAAATGTCATGAAAGAGTAGGTGTATTTCAAGGTTTTTTGATTTTTTGTATTACTTTGTAAGCTGCTGACCAGACAGCATCAATAAACTGTCTTTCTGGGATTAATTCAATGGGTTGTCTGTGGTCATGAAAACATTACGTATATGTTGTGACAATTGACCTAATAGCAACAATTTTAAAAAGAAAAAAAACAGCAGACACCACAACATCAAGTACACTGACACACTCTGATCCTTACCTATATCTGTTGCTCCCGGTGACAGACAAAAAGAAAACATATACAGTATAATCACATAAAACGGTTTCCAATGTGGCCGCAAACTTCATGAAAATGTAACAACAACCGTCAGATGGCGTGAAGCACCTTACAAGTTTAGTGGTGACCTCTTATACAACATCCAAGGTAAAGGATGAGGAACTATGACCATATATTATGTTTTTTTATACGAGGATAGCTACCTTCTTAACTTGGTTGACAACTCAAGGTAAAAAGGACTGATTGACTTTGTGAAGTGAAGCGTTAAAATCACATGTAACTCAACATTTGCTCAGTTAGGAATAAATATATGAAGCATGGGAAAACTAAATACATTTCTGAAGATTCCCATTTAGAGTTAAAACTGACATTGTGAGTGCATTTTAAAGTAAGCTAGAGGTTAAAACAAACTTTCTCCCGATAAGGGATAGTACATACTGGAAAATGTCAAGAATACAGAGGAAAATAAGATAAACAATTACGAGGTGTATTAATCTTTCTCACCACCACAAACGATATCCAATTGAATTACTAATTATTCTTAAACAGGGACGCCACTCAGATCCAACCCCTAGGCGGCGCTAACGTGCCGCTGAGGAAACCACCCAGCCTCACCTGCCAGCCGGCCCGCCCTCGGCAGAGTCCTGGCTCCCGGCCTCGCTGGGCGTGCTCACTGATTTGGAGGGGGACACGGGGGTCGGGACTAAATAATGAAAATAACATGTGTCCAGCATTAAAGGCTGCAGCGGATGGACTGGTCACCCCAAGCAGAGGGAGAGGGGGGCGGGTGCCATTAAAATAACACAACATAAGAAAGGGGAGATGTGTTAAAATATAGGTAGAAAAGCGCAATGGTGGATGGGGGAAAAAAAAGAAAGGACAAAAGGTTTAAAACAAATGAAAGAAGGGGGAAAGAGCATCAAATTGTTTTTTTTTTCTAGTTTTTTTTTTTTTGGTCATGGTCATTATTATTTTTGCTCTGTTTGCTTCTTTCAAAAGGATAGTTTTCAAAGTGTTTTCATTATGCATATTAAAACTGCATTGGGTACATCCGTGACCTAATATTAGGTTTAATTGTTGTTTCAATGTGGACCACTACAGAACACTGCTGAGCCTTTCCCAGGGGCTGCTGGGAGTGCCGGGGATCCTGGGAATTGGAGGCAAAAGAGGAAGATCCTGAATCTGTCGGTTAGTTTAGCACAGTAGCGTGTATTCGTTTTGCTTTTCATATCTGGGGACACCATTATAGATTTCCGTCAACGTGAGGAAACAAATGTTGAGGAATGCAAAATTAAAGATGAAATAAGAATAAAATAAACACATCAAATGATATGAAGGATATTAACTTAGATGATTCAATTGCCAATGGACAATGTGCACAACATTTTAGGTTGTGCAACCCATTGTTGCTTGATAATACTTACGGTATACATAATAAATAAAGGCAGAGGTGGAATTTCCAGGTTTAGAAGTAAAACAAAACAAAAATAGTATTTTGATTTACATTTAGCATTTATCTGATACATTTATCAGACACATTTATCCAAATTGAGTCTGACTTTACCATTTGGATTTGCTAGTTATCAATCCACAACTAATGTACGACTGATAACAATTTGTTGGGAGGGGGGCAGCAAAAACATTGCATACTCTTAAACCAGGAATTGTCCATCACTGATAAAAGTAAAATAAACCCAGGGTCAAAATATATGTTTGAAATGAGAAGTGGAAAATCAAATCATACACAGAAAGGATAAAAAATGCAGATGATTTGAGCCATTTTATACTTTTTGGCATGCAAACATAACTTCAGTATATTCATATCATTTTCAGTAAATTGGGTACATGTTTTATACGAATAAATATATAATAACACCAAATGTACTCAATAATCTTGGTATGCCACTTATACATACAATGCACAGCACAAAATGTGTAAAATCTCCTAAACAATGGGAATATAACTATATATACTATACTATATATACTGTAGGCCAAACAAGAATCTACAACCGCTTACACTGGGGGTATTATATAGTGGTATTGCGTATCAGGCCCAGCAGGCTATAAATAGGGTTTAGTTGTGGAGAATATAAATCCATAAAAGCCATCTTGATCTTATTTCTTAAACCAAAGCTTACGATAGAGCTCATTTGGTTTACAGAGGTTGAATGATACGCGACACAGGTACTGACAAACTGAGAGAATATGCTCATCAGAAACAGCTATGGGGGAATGCAAACACCTTTTTCTAACACACACATGTACACAATAATGGTATTACACAGACATAAAACTTAAAACACGTATTACGGAATGCTCTAAACACTTACAATGGTGTTACATACACTTATAATGGAGTATATAACACTGGTTTTACGATGGTATCTTCTTGTACCCAGGGAGCATCTCTGCTCCACAGTGTTTACTATTGGGACCCAGCGTTGAGACTAGGTGAGGGTTATGTCTGCACGATTACGTCAAAAATAATCATTGGGATTATTTTGCACGATATTCTGATTGCAATTATTCATTGGAATTAATGGATTATCAATTAAATTCATATTCTGTGGGACCTGCTGTATATAAAAAACTCACAAAACAATAATAAAGCAACTGCTGAGTTGGGACGATTTGTCATTTGATTTGAATGTAAGACTGTACACAATCAGATGTACTTAAATATAATATATTAAATGTGTTTAAATATATCTTTTTATATATATATATATATATATATATATATTAACATTAACAGCAACATTTCATGATTAGCTAATTAGAGTTGCCAGTTTCGATTAGTATGTATTTAATTGTGCAACCGTAAGGGCGGTGTGGTGAGGAGAGGCCTGGGGGTGTGGTGGGGAGTGGGCTGGGGGTAGGCTGAGGACTGGTCTGGGGGTAGGCTGAGGAGTGTTCTGGGGGTAGGGTGAGGAGCAGTCTGGGGGTAGGCTGAGGACCGGTCTGGGGGTAGGCAGAGGAGTGTTCTGGGGGTAGGGTGAGGACCGGTCTGGGGGTAGGGTGAGGAGCGGTCTGGGGGTAGGCTGGGGAGCGGTCTGGGGGGGTGTTTACCTAGTGGGGGCTCCGGGGAGATGCCGATGCTCTGTAGCAGGGCCTCCGTCTCCCGCCGCTTACGGTCCAGGTCTGAGTCCTGCGGCGCAGCCTCCGCCTTCTGCTGGTTTTCTGACTGTACGGTACAAGCACACATTGTCAGCTTCTCCATGAACACACACACCCACACATGCACGCACACCACACCCATATGCACAATGGTGCATGCTCACATACACACGTTCCTGCGCGCACACACACACACACACACACTGTATGACACACACAAACTGACTCTCATCTCCACACAACAGCATAAGCTCATCTACGTGCGTTGATGTGCATGTGAACATGTGTATCTGTGTGTAGAATGAACGCTCACCCGAAGCTGTGCTGCGGCCTGACAAGAGTAAGCACACACACACACACACACACACACACACACCAGGAGGTTACACCAGGCTATATTGGGGATGGTGAGGTGGCTGGGTCGACTTGTGGGTGTTTACACACTTTTCCACTCACCTCTTTCTTCTTCCTCTCCTCCTCTTTCCTCTTCTTCTCCTCTCTGATCTGGGCTAGGCGCTGCTTCTTGCGCTCCAGCTCTGCTTTGAGGTCGCTCTTGTCCGCCATGGTTTTCCACTGGGCCAGGAAATTAGGTCACTACAAAAAAGACATAATGCTTGTCTAATGTCATTGACAAGACCTGCCTTAACACTAGGTGACCATGTCTAAACACCAGGCACAGTCCAATAGCATGGCATTCCTAATCATTAACCATGAGAATGTGTCTGACGTGCCTGAGGATGTGTTTTCTGCTTTCCGATGTGCAACATGTGCAACGTATTCACAAATGATGGTATAATGAGTCCGAGCAAATGACCCAATGTACATTTGTCCGTTTCCGTTATTAAAATCAGCTGTCAGATTATTCCAAATCCAGCCTCTTTAGATCAATGGCCAGACACAACTTCGGGTCTAGGAATAGACCAGACTCGTGGCAGACACAGTAAAAGTACAAGTTGATACGTGCGTTGACGTGGGTGACGCACTTAAAATCTGAAAATAAAGATAGTTGCACATAAATGCAACGCTTGGCATTAATACTGCCCTACTGTTGCCTTGAGGCGACAAGGCAAGAAAAGTATTCTTAGCTAAACCCCATAATCACCTAAATTATACAGGCTAAACGTCGAATAGCAACATTTAAAGGCGTGCCTGCGTTTCAACCCAGAACAAGAAAGGCATTAGCCTAGTGTAAATATAATCACTGAACAGACAATAACGCCTTTACAACAAGCTAACGTTGTATGGCCGAGTACCTTGTGCGCTCTTACAGATAATGATGTGTCACCGGCGGCCAAAAGATGCTGTCTCACTGTCTCACTGCTGCCCTGCGACCATTCACCACGCCGTCAGCTGACCGACATCGGTTGAAGATCAGCCGAAGCACTGAATGAATCCTCGGCTGGAACCGTTTTTCCTGAATAGGCTAATGAGACATGTTTGGCTTAAGGATTTTGTCACTTGCAGTGTCAAAATAAAACAGGTGCATAGCAAGGCGCATCCAAAAGAGGGCAGGGTGGTGATGGGGAGGAGACGGAGAGAGGAGACAGACTGGCGGCGTCCCGTGTCTAGGAAACGCTGCCCCCTGGTGGTCGTGTGAGGGTGCAGCTGTTACCCGCGCTGACAACAATAATGTAGGCTATCTAATTCAAAATAACGGAAATTTGTTTATTTATTTTATTTATTATTGGGATTGTTTAAAAATGCTCCTACTTCTTTGACGTGGTTTTATGGCCCCAATTGACCTGATTGACCAGCAGCAGTTACGTAAACATCATAAACCCCGCCCACAAAATCCAGTTTATCTCTCGCCTCATTGGTTGAATTTAGTGGCCATCTCATCACTTTTTCTGTCAACAAAATTGCTGCACATAAGTCAAGTTGTTTGCTCGAAAAATGAAATTGATTCCAAGTTCAAGGATGGTACACAGAGGATCAAACGCGGAGGATCATTAGGGGTGTCCTTAATTTAATAATGTCGCTATAACGAAAGCCGCTGAATGCATAACGCGTAACTGAATTCTGCCTGGTCCGTTTACGTCTGCAAGGCTGGAGCTCGCAAGAAAGGGCACTGTGTCCCCATTGACATTAATAACAGGACGTGATTCAACCTTGGGGAAATATGAAGTTTGCACAATATCTGTTGAAAAACAGCCGGATGGTCGGGATACCAAAACAAGTGGAACGATTCGCCAAGTTCTCCCCTTCGCCTTTGTCTATGAAGCAATTCATTGACTTTGGTAAGTGTTGAGACTATGCGTGAGCTGTTCTGCAAATGCAATGTCAAGTCTTTGGGTAGGTTAAACTACGAGATGAATACAGTGCAGTATTATGAATAAAAACAGCAATGTGAGGCAGCAATGCACCTCGAATAGGCACTCGTCAAATTCTATACATAACGGGTTAAATCCAGAATGTCACTGCTCTGTCTGGAACACACAGCTGAACACACAGCTGAACACAGTCGTTTGGACGGATTTTAGACTGGACAGCATAGCATGAGATCATAATAGTCTATATCTCCTCAGTAGGCCACCATGCATGCAGTTCTGCCGGTATGACACTCGGTAACCGTTCTCCTCAGGCGTACACAAGCGCGACCCAATG
The DNA here is from genome assembly GCF_964030765.1 of Micromesistius poutassou. NCBI lineage: Eukaryota > Metazoa > Chordata > Actinopteri > Gadiformes > Gadidae > Micromesistius > Micromesistius poutassou. The sequence goes on along the minus strand of NW_028178480.1, from coordinate 2,416 downwards.
AAACTTGTTCTACATGTGTTTATTTTTGCTGATGTGTTTTGTGCATGTGCCATCTGACTGTAGGGTCGACCGATGCCTGTGAGAAAACCTCCTTTGTGTTCCTGCGCCAAGAACTTCCGGTCAGATTAGCCAATATCATGAAGGAGATTGACTTCCTACCCGACAAGCTCCTTGGTACTCCCTCCCTTCGGCTCCTCACCAGCTGGTAGGCCCCCCACCTGCTGCATGGCCCAGAACAGACAGACAGTCTGTTCACCTTCCACTCTTGTGTAATAACTATTAACAACAACAACAACAAACTGGGGCATTCACTCTCTCACCCTTATATCTTCCTTTCAAGGTAGAATATTGTGAGGTAATAATTTCACAGATAACATATGTGGGCCTATTATGTTCTCACAGTAGATTAACATAAATAATCCACTGTGCCTAACCGTTTTCTTTGAAATGGGTGATTTGAATAAAAATGAAATGCTCATTAGTTAACTGTTAGGCGTTGATGCATGGCGAATGGAGTCTCCCTCTTCCTTTCTGGGTGGGGACTGGTTAGTGATTAATCTATTATATCATATACCTTATTAAACCACGCGATAACCTTTGGACCAGATATTTGTAGTGCTAACATAACATCAGTTCTGACTAGTTTCTGGTTCTACACATAGCGCGGTCAACACAACATCATATAAAGTTGTATGGGTCTGAGAAAAGTCAGACCCTATAGGCGTGGCTTCTTTCCCATTTCACCCATGCCACCCATGCCAATAGAGACTGAAGATTTACCTGGGAAAATCTGACCCTGTACGCATGGCTTATTTACCATTCCCCCTATATCAATATAGACTGAATTTCTACCTGGATTCGGCAGATGCTTTATGAACCACCTTCAGAGGGCATGTCGGTTTACCTTGTATCTCTGAATCACCCACGTGGACCTAGCCCTGAAACCATGATACCAGAGGATAACAAGTTATGCTTCCTCTTAGTGAGCAAGTCATGTTTACACACACTAAACAAGCCCTTTGGCTTGGATTATTTATTTATTAGCATTTATAATCCTTTAGTGATTCTTATTTAGTCTCCAAAAAGCAATGTTTAGCAGTAGACTCGCCTGGGCAAAAAAGCAAATGATTCTTCTTTATTTCTCAGACATCGGGTATGTTATGTGTATAATAAGTGAGGGTGCAGTCATATAATGTATACTCCACTCTCCCTTATCAGAAAAGGACCTGACAGACCAGGGACAACTTCTGTTTAAAGTAGATACAAACACACGTCTTTCATGCTAGGTTAGGTTCTCCATGGCTCTTAATAACTGTCTCTAATGCAAATTGTGTGGTTGCCATTGAGAATGATTGTTTTCATAAAGATGTAACAGATTGATAATAAAACTGTCTGACTTTTAAAATGGCGTCACAATAATATGGGCAAAGCCACAGTGGCTACCTCCATATTGTGATATAAAACAGTAGATGGTTTGAACACAGGGCCAATGCCACTGCACCCTGGGGCGTCATCCTCCTAACCAATCAAGGCCCAATAGGCCCAGTGGTCCTATTCGGTAGTCCCTCATGGATTCCATTCTTCTCCATATTAATTGAATTCTCAGCAGAACAGTGTATTCACTGTTACTGTAGTGTGCATTGGAAATATGTCTTGGCCTCTTTTTGTTGTAAACTTCCTGAAGTTCAAGTCGTGTCAATGCACGCCCGCTGCATAGTCCAACTCTTATCACTTACGCACACGTCACGGCTCCCACCTTTCCCATCAACTGTCGCTTCTTTCACAACAAGCTCATGTTGTTGTTATTACAAGGAGAGTTTGTGGCCTATGATTTCTCACCACTAGTTTAAAATCCTAGTCATGTTGGTCCTGTGCATGTTGTTCTGTATACTGGTACCATGCTGTCTCAGTCATTGAGAATCATTGTCACATTAGAAGATCATCATAGATCATCATAGCTCCAGGACAGAAGAAGTGAAAAAGAAATGACATTGTTATAAGTTAACCCCTCCCATCTCCCCTGGTTTCCCCTCACTCCCTCTGTCAGGCATCAGCCTCCCTGACCCAATCTTCCCCTTCCTGTCGATCTAGCCATCATCATTGCATTGCCACTATACTCAATACACTATTGGTTTTTCCCTTTTTAAACTGGTGTGGAAAAAGTAATGGCCTCATGCAGCAGTCAGCCTCCAAGCTAAAACGAGCCACTGCACACGTACACACGTGTTTTTGTGGGTTGTTTTCAACACAGTGGTTAAAGATCACTGTCTGCAGGCTCGAGTTTCAAAGACATACAGTCATAACTGTTGAAGGTCAGCCAGAGGATCAAGACAGCGCGTCGTCACACGCACGCGCACTGCCCCTGTCCCCTTTCACCTACTTTCTTACAGCATGTGGGCAGAACGAAAGTGCTAGC
>NW_028178481.1:0-15851 GCF_964030765.1 Micromesistius poutassou | reverse complement strand
CCACCCATCCCCACCACCGTCACCACCACCACCGTCACCCCCCCACCACCACCGTCACCACCACCACCACTGTCACCACCACCACTGTCACCACCACCACCACCACCACCACCATCACCACCACCACCCACCACCACCACCACCACCACCACCGTCACCCCCCCACCACCACCACCACCACCGTCACCCCCCCCACCACCACCACCTCCCCTCCCCGTCACACCACCACCACCACCGTCACACCACCACCACCGTCACCCCACCCCACCACCGTCACCCCCCCCACCACCACCACCACCACCCCCGTCACCCCCCCACCACCACCACCTCCACCGTCACCACCACCACCACCACCACCGTCACCACCACCACCGTCACCACCACCACCACCACCACCGTCATCACCACCACCACCACCACCACCACAACCACCACCAGCACCACCACCACCACCGTCACCACCACCGTCACCACCACCACCACCTACCGTCACCACCACCACCACCACCGTCACCACCACTACCACCACCATCCCCACTGTCACCACCACCACCACCGTCACCACCACCACCACCACCGTCACCACCACCACCGTCACCACTACCACCACCACCGTCACCCACCACCGCACCGTCACCCCCCCACCACCGTCACCTCCACCATCACCATCACCACCACCACCACCGTCATCACCACCACCGTCACCTCCACCGTCACCACCACCACCACCACCACCGTCACCACCACCATCACCACCAGCACCACCACCACCACGCACCACCGCCCTCATGGGACACAGCTACTGTAGCCCCCTTGGTCTGGGTAAACCAGCAGTGAGCAGGGCTGACCTGGAGCAGGTGTTAGGTTCCCAGCCTGTAACACCCCCCCCCCCCCGGGCTGACAATAGAGCACCAGACACCGCCCAATGCTATGGTTCGCCCCGCGTTGTGGTCGCAGAGAGACAGCTGCCCACTGAGCGGCTGTCGGTGTTGACGTAGTTCATCAGGCCCGCGCCGTCGCCACCTCACGGTTTCGCTCTGCGTCGGAGGAGCCGAGTGATGCCAGTGGTTTAACGGGGGACGGGCGATGTTGGACGGGGATCTGTTGGGAACTGGAGACAAGGAGCCGCTTGTGAGAGAGAGAGAGAGAAAGAGAGAGAGAGACTCAGAGAGTGAGTGAGAAAGGGTGAGGCGAGTGGTCCTGAGGGAGTGGAAAATATAAAACCTGGGGTGTAAATGTGCAGGGCATGCCAAAGCATAGGCCATGCAGCTGTCTCCTCATTACAGAGAGAGAGAGAGAGAGAGAGAAGAGAGAGAGAGAGAGAGAGAGAGAGAAAGAGATCGGAGAGAGAGAGAGAACGAGAACGAGAGAGAGAGAGAGAGAGAGAGAGAGAGAGAGAGAGAGAGAGAGAGAGAAAGAGAGAGAGAGAGAGAGAGAGAGAGAACGAGAACGAGAGAGAGAAAGAGAGAGAGAGAACGAGAACGAGAGAGAGAGAGAACGAGAACGAGAGAGAGAGAGAGATGAGAGAGAGCATTTCAGGACAAGAGAGAAAGCCATAAAATAGAAAGAGAGAAGAAAAGAGAGAGAGAGACAGACAGACAGAATGGAGGTTAAGGTGACTCTAAACAGTTGGAAACCAAATGGCAGCAGGACCTCTAGGTGACATAACCCAGCCGCATCCCTGTGCAACTTTTCCACGTTTGGTGAGTGTTTCACTGTGGCTGCTGTGGCTCCCCTCTCTCTTTCCCGCCTGCAGCACTTCTGCTGCTCTGTCAGGCCTTCTGCATTCTCGCCGTTGCACGTTATTCATAGTTTTGGCTATCCTTAACGTAACAGGTGAGTGCATGCTAAAATACTTTTGCATCTGTGTGTGTGTGTGTGTGTGTGTGTGTGTGTGTCTGTGCCCATGTGTGAGTGTGTGTGTGTGTGTGTACCCATGTGTGAGTGTGTGTGTGTGTGTGTGTGTGTGTACCCATGTGTGAGTGTGTGTATGTGTGTGTGTGTGCGTGTTTGTGTGTGTGTGTGTGTTGTGGTGTGTGTGTGTGTGTGTGTGTGTGTGTGTGTGTGTGTGTGTGTGTGTGTGTGTGTGTGTGTGTGTGTGTGGGCAGCAATGTGTGTGTTGTGCTTGTGTGTGTGCGTGCGTGTGGGAGGGATAGTGTGAATTGTTACTTGTGGTATGTGATGAGTTGGGTAGATTAAACTGCCTCACAGTTCACCGGGCGATAAGTGCTCACTTTAGCTCAGACGCTATACAGCTTATTAACATTTGAACTCTCTCCACCTCTCCAACGAGACCTTCATTTGACTTCCGCAGCATCTGCTGCCGGCGGTAGGAAGGGAGGGGGGAGTTTGGCGCCGTTGGCCACGTAGGATTTATTTCTTCTAACCTTTAAAAGTTTTTACAACTCTGAATCACAATAAGCAAAACAGAAATAACACAAGCCGTGATATAAGAGGTTTGTTGACTTCTGCCAGTTCAACCCAGGTTTTCTTGAGTGTTTAAGGGGGGTTGTACTTTTCAGGAAATGGCCATATCCTGAAAAGATATAGCCGAAAAGATACACAAACACACACACACACACACACACACACAAAGAGAAATAAATAGCCAATGAGAAATAGCCAATGGTCCGATCAACCACAGATGAATTGCCACCTCAGCTCTCCCCCCCCTGAGGAACTGAAATAGACCCCACAAATATCTCACATACACAGAAACATATAGACCGAAATATACATTGAACCCTAAGGGGCGGGACTTTTCTGTGTGGAGCTTGAACTATGCACTGCTGTAGCGTTTCTACAAGCTCCATGCGTTTTCGCAACGAGTCCGTCTTTACGGAGATAATCCTGAACGCATCAAAGGAAAACAGAGGGGCAAAAAGATAGTATTTCGGCCGTGTGGACGGGGCTTCACGTTCTCCCGGTGTTCATGTAGGTTTACCTACAGGTGCTCAGGTTTTACTCCCGCACAACAAAGAAAAAAACATGCACTTAAATTACTCCCGCCCTGCTCATTACCAAGGCAGAGACATCTGGAGCTGGTTCCCCTCCCTGCCCCGTGGCAGACCCACGGCTCGCAGCCCCCAGAGAGGAAGCAGAGGATGAACTTCCCCGAGCAAATCAATAAGTATATCAAAGAATCGTAATATCATATTTACGCGCCCCCGGTATATATTCATTTACATTTGAGCATTTAGCAGACACTTTTATCGAAAATGACTTACAATAAGGACATTTGTACTTACTAACCCTATTCTATATATATATATATATATATATATATATATATATATATATATATATATATATATAACTCAGCATTTACTGCTTTGTGGTTGTTTTTTGTTTAAGTGGTTGCAGTACATCTACTTGGCTGCCCCTGGTGCTATTGTACGACAGGTACAACAACTTCATGTCATTGTTTACAAAGACGGGCCAGGGGGGGTGTGGAGAGAGTGTGTCTGGCTAAGCCTTGTGGCTTTCACCACACGTCCACACTGGAACAAAACCAGTTACCTGGGTCTGCTGACCACCAGTGGAAGGAACTGGGCCATGAAGGAGGATTTCTGGTCTGTTGGGTGAATGGAGACAGGCACCCACAAATACAAACACAAACGTATGCACACACACACACACATTCACACACACACACACACACACACACACACACACACACACACACACACACGCACACACGCACACACGCACACACACAGGCATGCACACACAGACACACACACACACACACACACACACACACACACAGGCATGCACACACAGACACACACACACACACACACACACACACACACACACACACACACACACACACACACACACACACACAGGCATGCACACACAGACACACACACAGGCATGCACACACAGACACACAGACACACACACACACACACACACACACACACACACACACACACACACACACACACACACACAAAACTAATAATGAGGTGGGCATGATGCTTCCACAGTTTGACAAGCTTGCACAAGAAGATATTAGACACACACAGATAAGGCACACACACACACACACACACACACACACACACACACACACACACACACACACACACACACACACACACACACACACACACACACACACACACACACACACACACACAGACAAATGTTTCCACTTATTAATTATTATGCCAAAGGCTGGTTTCAACATGTGTTCTCTCTATGGGTGAACAGATGTTTGATGAGCAGACCAGCCTCATTTTGGTTAAGTGCTGTAAGCTTCATTAGGTAGAGAAGGGTCCATGGATACAAAAAGAAACTTATATTCTGGCAGCTAGACAATCAACACTTTGCTTTGTCACATTTTTAAATAATTGATACAACTGGCTTTTGAAAATGATGCCTGATTAAAACGAATGAATAAACGTAGGACGTACTCATCACTGGACAATGGGTGAACAACAACTCACGCTCTTTGCTGCCACAGCCGTGATTTCAGTGCTGAATTAAAACCAAATCATGCCATAGGGTTTTGCTGTAGATGCAACCATGGAGCAAATAATGAGTCATACTCAGGCCACAAGACTCGACAGAGTGGGCGCCATTTTGTTTTAGCGATCCTCTATGCATGTGATTTAGTGAATGATGAACAGACATCTCAAACAAGTAAAGCAAAAAATCTAAACATATAGACACATCTAATGAATGTAGAAACAATTTGTTAATTAATTTCTGATGACGCAAATGGGAAGCCTGTCCATGCGTAGTATTTCAACATGTATCCACACGCTTTTGCTCACAATATAACTCGGCTCAAATGCAACAATAAAAGGATAAATATTTTGTAATAAGTATAATGATAACGTAATAATAATGTTATTTTTTCAATCTGACATTTCCAAAAGTACAGATATATGAAGAACTGAAGCCACACCAGGGAGAGTAAGCAAAAAAGTTGAAGGTGATATTCTGAAAATGCAAATAGTGGTACAACCATAAACACACAATGGTATTTAGTATTTTTGTATTAAGTACATTTAGTAGACAAAATACACAGGTTTGTAAACCCGGAAACAGTAACGGATGGTTCACAGTTTGACGCATATAGTGGCTGTTAGTCACACAAGCACCTTGATAGGCAGCCACTGATATCATGGAAAGTTTGATAAGAATTACGATGTGATGACATCATCCCGGAGGCCCATCCCTTATGATGTGTTCTTGCGATTGGCAGTTGCCAGTGAAGCAGAGTCAGTTGAAGCAGAAATGAGGCAGTTCAAAACACGTCGCAGGATTGTGGACTCAAGTGCAGAAACAAAAAACGGCTTGGAACAAAAAGGTCGAGACAAAAAAAAAGATGACGATGGGCAACAAGTCGGAAAAAAACTGCCTGACTCATCTCAAAGCAACCGAGACACAGACTAGACCGGGTTAACGCCGGGACAGGATGATCAGAGAGGGCAAACAAAACGATAGTTATGATGTAGTTATAATAGATAGTTATAATTCTAGTTCTATGATTGTAGGCTACGCTGTCTATGGGCTGTTCCCGTGTGCGGACCAGCCCATAAGGCGAAGCCTAGACTAGACGGTGTATGGGCCCGACAATGAAATAGAACCAAAGGCTTGAACACACAGGAGGAAACCATAAACAATCAACACAGGTGGAACACACTCTCAGCTAATGAGATTAAAGGATGTCAGGGTGGAAGAAACCGAAACTACACAAAGGTTAAACAGAGTGGTTCAAACGGTGACAAGATGTATGTCTTACCCTGAGATAACATACAGCACATCGACAAGGACTTCTGTAGGGGGGGGATGGAGGGGGGGGAGGTCACAAGGAAGTTAAGCACACGCTGAGCAGAACGCTTTGATTCTTGGACGTCTGGACTTTGGGCAGCCATGCTTGTCTTCAAAGCCCAACGTGTTCATTGACTGTCTCATTACGCCGCCGCTCGGTCAGCAGAAGAGATCCGCTTTGTGTGGGGGGAGGGGTGGGGTGAGGGGGGGGGGGGGGGGGGGGGGGTTGTTGTGTGTTTGAGCAGGGTGTTAGGGTTAGTAGTAGGTTGAGTAACGGGTGAGTAGTGGGTGAGTAACGGGTGAGTAGCGGGTGAGTAGTGGGTGAGTAGTGGGTGAGTAGTGGGTGAGTAGTGGGTGAGTAACGGGTGAGTAGTGGGTGAGTAGTGGGTGAGTAGTGGGTGAGTAACGGGTGAGTAGCGGGTGAGTAACGGGTGAGTAGTGGGTGAGTAACGGGTGAGTAGTGGGTGAGTAGTGGGTGAGTAGTGGGTGAGTAACGGGTGAGTAACGGGTGAGTAGTGGGTGAGTAACGGGTGAGTAGTGGGTGAGTAGTGGGTGAGTAGTGGGTGAGTAGCGGGTGAGTAGTGGGTGAGTAGTGGGTGAGTAACGGGTGAGTAGTGGGTGAGTAGTGGGTGAGTAACGGGTGAGTAACGGGTGAGTAGCGGGTGAGTAGTGGGTGAGTAGTGGGTGAGTAACGGGTGAGTAGTGGGTGAGTAGTGGGTGAGTAACGGGTGAGTAGTGGGTGAGTAGTGGGTGAGTAACGGGTGAGTAACGGGTGAGTAGCGGGTGAGTGGTGGGTGAGTGGTGGCTGTGTTGTGGGGCAGCATATCAGGATAATAAGACTCCTTTGTATTCTGGGGCCTTCTCTTCCCGGACGTCTTCCCGGAGCAAGAGGTCAAACTCAAAGGCTTGGAAGCACTGAGAGGAATCTCTAATCCCCCGCTAATCCCATGTTTGCATCCAGACAGACCTCTGATCCCCCTAAACGTTGACTCGTTGAACGCTGTCGGACGGACAGACGGACGGACGGAGAGACGGACGGCGCCAGAGCAAGACGTGGAGAAAAATTGAAAGAGAGAAACAGAGAAGGAATGAAAGAAAGAAAGAAAGAAAGAAGGAAGATGAAAGGAGGACAGATTGAGTGGCGATAGGGTGATTGTCATCGGGTTAATCAAGCTGTGGCTACAATCAGGGCCGATAATGGCGGCCCCCTTGTCCGGCAGAAGGGGCTTTGTGGAAGACAAACACAGGGGCCCTTAGTTTGATTATAGTGGTGCCTCTGATGCTAAACAGCCAACTTCCTGTCGCTCCGATTTCAGACGTGGTCATTAGTTTGAATTGCGTTAGCACTTTGAGTATTTGTATTTGATTTATGGTTCTACTCAGAAATCCGCCTCCCATTCCCGTATGTTGCGTAGTTTCACGTTAGTATCATAATAACGATGGTCTCGTTTCGTCCCGTCGTTTTGCCGTAATGGCCGTGAGCAGGCGTCTACGTAGCTGAGTGGTCTTAAATCTGGAGAGCCTTCATTAACCTGGAGACAATTACACGTGTAGGAGTAAACCGTTAATCCACTGTATAATTAGGATGACCTGTGTTGCAGTAAACTCATAGATCTGAATTGATTAACCTTTATGTGTGCGTGCTCTTATAGTGTCAAATGGCAGGAATATGTATTTTGCAACATCTGTAATAAGACCTTTGTCCTAGTAAAAACAAACAATATTATTCACACCAGTTAGCAGTAAAAGGTTATTACAACACAAGGTTATTATAATACAAATGTGATCCTTAAAGTTGGATGTGTGAATCGTCATTTCAGGCTTCATATATGTTGGAGGGGAAACAACTTATTGTAGTAAAAATTGCATGTAAAAGTAATACATCGGCTTCAGTTTTGGTCGATCTTGTAATAGAGAGCGAGCGAATGTCTGACTGTTGCTTTTGGACTTTCCCTCCAGTATGACAGCCCGACACGAAGCAACAACGTTACTGTTACTCTGCGTGGCGTCAAGTCTTTTCACAACGTGCCACGGATTGCTGTCAGATGTTTCACCGCATCCTGCTCAGCGCTGATGAGTTTGGTCTTGGAGCTAAATGAATTCCCTGCTTCCAGCACCGAACCGCACGGAGGAGGAGGAGGCTGCCATTCAACTCTGACTGACATTCAAATAAAACAGATCATATTCCGATGTTTCCAAAAGGTGTTCACGTCAGATCCTGGCCGCTCCGTCGGAGAGCCTGTCCTAGTATAAGCACAGACAGCAAAGTGTTTTGTCTACAGTCTAAATTCACCGTCCAATTCCACCCTAGTAGTGCTCTCCAGCTACGGCGGCCGCAGAGCTGGTGGCTACAAGAAGGCCGCAAAACTTCTTGCTTCAACGCGGCCCCCTGTAAACGCCTGTTTACTGACCGTGGCTGTGCATCTATTTATTAGATATATATATATATATATATATATATATATATATATATATATAAAACTCAGGCTTGAGTATCAAAGCTTCACTCACTTCACAGCCATTTGTTTTCTTTCTAACACGTGTGTGTGTGTGTGTGTGTGTGTGTGTGTGTCCTTGTGTGCCGTGGCAGATGAAGGTGATGTGTGTGTGGGCCGTGCTGCTCTGCCTGGGTCCGTGGCCGGCGGCCCTCGCGTACCGGACCCCCTTGGACCAAGGACCAGCGGAGTCTGAGCAGAGGGGTCCGGGCAGGATGGAGCCCAGGGGCCGCCCGGCGGACCGCTACCCCAGAGAGGAGGGGGCGGCGTGGGACGGCGGGTACGTCGACCCGGGGGCTCCGTGTGTGTGGAAAACCAAGGAGGGAACTCAACGACCTGAGGGTTCGCGTTCAGACAGGGAGCCGCACGTGGTTGTGCTGCAGAAAAGTCTCGGACGACATCGGGTTTTTCCGACATCATCATCATAACACTATTTTAGGTCGAAGAGTAAACAGGATCCAGGGGAAAAACCGCAGACCCCTAATACGGCTGACGTGTAGCTCATTATCTGCACGCGCGCTCTCTCTCACACACACAGCCAGCCGTTGTACTAACCAAACTAAGCCTTGTGGAAACAGCGACAGGCACCAAACAAAACGTCACAAACACGTAACGTGAATTAACAAGCTACGATCGAGCCCATCTGGTCCGCGTTGAACCTCGTTTACAAACGACTTTCAACTAAAAGCGGAGAGCGAGCACACAGTGAGGAGGTTAACGGCCGGGGTGCTTTTTTTGTGAAATGGATCTTCCGCAGGCAGAGGTCGTCCAGGGAGTGTCGCCGATGCTGCGACCCCAGAGAGGACCCCCCCCCGTCGGGCTACAGCGGCCAGAGCTACCCCCAGCTCCACCCGCCCCCGCCCGAGTACAAAGTGGTGCCCCAGATCAACATTACCATACTCAAAGGTTCACTCAATAATAGCATGCTTTCATTGCATAAACAAACACATGCAGCCCCCCCACACACACAATAACACACACACACAGACACACACACACACACACACACGCGCACACACACAAACACACACATCTGGTGTTTATTGCGGGGTTTCAGAGCGAGGCCGGTGGAGGTGTGCCTCCTGCCCGCTGGGGAAATGAAGAAGATTTGAGGGCTTTTAAGGAAGAAACAAATAAAAGCGTGGGTTAGTTGGTGTCCGTGGGGGGGGGGGGGGGACGATTTCGATGTGAATGTGGGGTTCGGCTTCGCTGGAGCGCAACACATTGCCCGCAGCGATCCCGACCGCGGCAATTAACTGTGTTTTAGCAAAAACCCAGCGTAATGTGAGTCAGGCACTGGGAGTCACTGGGAGCCGAGTGGGCGCGGCGGATGTCTGAGGGTCCCCGTGAAGTACGCGACAATAACACTTTTGGTTAGCACACTATAGAGTAGACACACAGTAGTGTAACCACAAGCACACATACCTCGACCAAAACTACAAGCGCTGTAACTACAAAGCACTCATGACCACAACAGCTCCTTTCGACCAGGCTTCACCTGAAACCGTTTTCCCAACCTCCCTCCAGGGTTGTGCAAGTTCACATTTCACGTGAACTAGTATAAAGTTCAGCTCATACTAAATAAAATTAATAAGTTCACCAATTCAGTTTTGAACTAGTTCATGTTCAGTTCATTCATTTTAGAAACCGAAGAATAACTGTGGGAGTGAGTATTCTGTGCGTATCTTTTTAAAATTAATCCTCTCCATTACCAGCTGCCCATCACTACAATCTCAGATTGTTGTGGATATTATTTGTACACCTGTTTCATTCATCACAACTAAGGCAGCAACTCTATTTCATAATCATGTCATCTAAGCGTCAATTCAGAACGTCACAAAATCTGAACTAGTTCAAGTTCAAGTTCTTTAGGCAAAAATACGTTAAGTTCAGTTCAAAGTTCATAGCAAAAATGAACTTATTCAATGAACTAGTTCTTTTGAACTAGTTCATGCACAACATGCTGACTCTCTCTCTGCCTTTTTCGCAGGTGAGAAGGGGGACCACGGCGAGAGGGGACACCTGGGCAAACCGGGGAAAAGCGGGCTGACGGGCCCCCAGGGGCCCTCTGGTTACAAGGGCTCCAAGGGCAGCCTGGGCCAGCCGGGGGAGGCCTGCAAGTCGCACTACGCCGCCTTCTCCGTGGGCCGCAAGAAGGCCCTCCACTCCAGCGACTACTACCAGACGCTGGTGTTCGACACGGAGCTGGTCAACCTCTACGGACACTTCAACATGTTCACCGGCAAGTTCTACTGCTACGTCCCGGGCGTCTACTACTTCAGCCTGAACGTGCACACGTGGAACCAGAAGGAGACGTACGTGCACGTCATGCACAACGAGCGCGAGGCGGTGATCCTGTACGCGCAGCCCAGCGACCGCTCCGTCATGCAGAGCCAGAGCCTGATGCTGGCGCTGGAGACCCACGACCAGGTGTGGGTGCGCCTGTTCAAGGGGGAGCGGGAGAACGCCGTGTTCAGCGATGACTTTGACACCTACATCACCTTCAACGGACACCTCATCAAACACAAGAGCGAGCTGTAGGGGGGTCTGGGGTGTGTGCGTGCGTGTGTGTGTGTGTCTGTAGTTGTGTGTGTGTGTCTGTGTGTGTGTGTGTGTGTGTGTGTCTGTAGTTGTGTGTGTGTGTGTGTGTCTGTAGTTGTGTGTGTGTGTGTGTGTGTGTGTGTGTGTGTGTGTGTGTGCATGTGTGTGTCTGTAGTTGTATGTGTGTGTGTGTGTGTGTGTGTGTGTGTGTGTGTGTGCATGTGTGTGTGCATGTCTGTAGTTGTATGTGTGTGTGTGTGTGTGGGTGTATGCATGTGTGTGCCTGTACTTTTGCGTGTACGTCTGTGTGTGTGTGTGTGAGTGCGTGTGAGTGTGTATGCATGTGTGTGCCTGTACTTTTGCGTGTATGTCTGTCTGTGTGTGTGTGTGTGTATGTCTATATGTGTGTGTGTGTGTGTGTGTGTGTGTGTGTGTGTGTGTGTGTGTGTGTGTGTGTGTGTGTGTGTGTGTGGAGTGGGGACGGGGCGACAGCAGCTAGACACACAGGCTGTGTGAAGAGCCAGAGGACAGCAGTGCATCATGGGAAGCCTTTGTCAGAGCATCGCTGTGACCTCGATCGACCGGCCGGCCCGCTGGACCCTCAACTGTCCGAAGTGACTCAACTCAACCCATGGACCCGCAATTGGGTTTATCTGGGGAGCGTTGGCAGCAGCAGCAGCAGCGTTATGTCTGGGTGGGAGAGGCGTGGCGGGGGCAAAAGTCTGCTGTGACATACACCTGGCCCTGGTCTAGAGCAAAACTCGATAATAAGACCAGGCCGTCAGCATTCTGGATGGATGGGTATGGGTTTGGATATTTGTCTCATTGATTGACGAGACTCTCGACGAGAGGTTTATATTCGTGTTTTTATTTGATGTTCTTGTTTTGTACTTTTTATACGGTGACTTGCTTAGCAGAAACCAAGTCCTCTTGCCTCTAGTATCGTGTCACTAAACATTATTTTTTGTTTTGATATTTTACGTTGTGTGCATTGCTTGCCGGGTCAGTCAGCATATACAGTGTATTAAACATATCAACTGTCCTTCAGGTGCTAGTATGAATAAATATCAATAAAACAGGATTAGATGAACACCTATGATTGATGACAGGACATCAGGTATTCATAGATATTAATGAAAGGGGATATTTCATATTTGTAATGTTGCGCAGCTAATTTTGAAATGAGCGTTTCTGGCAATCTGCATTCATATGGAACTCCACAGCCACACTGTTGTGAACTAGTTTCCATCTGTCGCCACTAGGACAACGGTTCTCAGGACATATCATACGTCCGTGCTGGCAGCGCATATGGCTTACAGCAGGGAATCTGACACTTCCCGTCTCGCTGTATTTTGGACATCTTTACACGTAGGCCTACAACACATTAAAAAGCAAACAGTCTGGATGTGACGTAAACTTCCTGCTTCATGTGTGCTCTTTGTTTTTTTTTAATCTGAGTTCTTAGTTCTTAGTTTTATAAATCAATTGAGATGTTTTAACAACAAGGTAGATGATAAGCACCATCATGTAATCTGTATTCCTCCCGCTGTAACAATTAAATTGCTGCGATTCCCAGCGATGAACAGGGAACTCAAATTAATTCCTGCTTTTAGTCTACATTGTGGATTAAAACCCCGGAACAGGTGCATTAAAGAATAAACAAAGAGATTTCCCTGAATCCCCCTAAACTTTTGCACATAACATTACATAATTTCTTTCTCGGGGGGTGTGCAAGAAAAGCGTCACACACACACACACACACACGCACCCGCACGCACACGCACACGCACACGCAACGACGTGAGAAAAGCACAACAGAGAATGCGAATGTTAAATTACACGTTTTGTCTCGCCAATTTAAAGAAGCACCGGCACAGACCGAGATATTGTTTTGCTGCCAGTCGGCCTGCTTTGAACACCATCGGTCACAACGAATGTCTCGTGGAGCCTTTGATGCCGTTGTGTATCTGGACGGCAGCCTTTCAGAGGCAAGCGTCCCGGGGGGGGGAAACGGTTTCAAACCGCCGCTTCAAACCCATAGGCCCCCTTACTTATTCTCCACAATGGCGATATTGTTAAGTCCCTTTAATATGAAGATTATGAAAACAAGAACATTTACATAGAAGGGGAAGAAACAAGGGAGGGGAAACAGAGGGAGGGAGAACCGCTTGACAGTTAAGAGACGTTGCAGCACAGATCCGCGCCTATGTTCGTTACCCTGTCTGTTCTGCTATGTTGCTGTTGTTTCGTTTGTTCGGATTTCTGTGTGCATTGCTCGAAATGGATATGGATCATATCCAATGTTAAAATAAACAAACATGTCCTTCAGGGAACGTGGCTCAATGTGTTGGGAGAACTGAGAAGATCGGGAGAATCTGTTTTTGAGTGTGCCAGTGTCTTTGTTTTTGCGTGTCTTGGAGTTGTTGGGTGTGTCTGTTTGTTCGTCGCTGTTGCAGATGAAATGTGACTTGGCCAAGCGTGCTACAGAAGAACAGCTGAAAAGTGACTTGGCCACCAGCCTTCCACAGCAGAACTTGCCATGAAAAGAGGAGCTATAATCGGTTACTCCAAGTAAAGCCCTAGCCTCCGAACACCAAAGGCTCTCTGGCAGTTTATCCTTGATCGGTTTATCTGTTAATGCCTGTTCATCTATTTTTCTTACTATCTGTATTGGTTTTCAATCACAAACCATCGGTTCCAATGCAATACATACAAAGAAGAGACAAGGAAGTACTCGGGTCTACCACACATCCACATGCACTACACAAACACAGAACACAATGGATAGTCACTCAGCAACATGCTGTACAGTATAGCTGTAAATCACTGTCTACCGGCGCCCTCTAGCGGTGGTCTTTATTCAGCACTTGACAGGACGCATAGATAAAGCAAAAACGATCGAAAGAGTTGCGTCAAACACATTCCACATCCACGTAAAGACACAATGTCTACTATCACCTTCTGGTGTACAAAAGTAGTATAATTCTAGCAACATTTTTTGCAGCTATAGTAGGCCTATCTGTGGATATATAGGCCTATTCTTGGAAAATGCATGATTATATCGGTTATGATGACGGTATAATTATTTTTTCTCACAAGCGTCAGACAATGATTTCATTATATATTATTATTATATCATTATATATATTATTTCATTATAATATTGTCATGTACATCGCCGGATTAAGAGTGTGATCGCCTCCTTGAAGGAAGTCTTGTGAAGCTATGAAGACTTTTGTAGTTTCTCACCACGAGGAAAGTATAGGAGGCTAGGCTTTAGGGGTCAAGGTCATGGACTCCAGGTGGAGTATATAAACGAGATCTGAGAAAGAGACGACGCGCTGTCTGTGTGGTGAGAGTTAACCAGCAGAAGCCCCTGACATCGGCAAGAAATCTGCCAGCTTGGATGAGGTGATCCGCGTCTAACAGACCCCGATACCGGCATCAGCAACTCTCGGTTATGGTGTTGACCGCATCGCTCACGTGACACCACCGTCCTCAGCTTCCTATACCTCCTACAGCGCTTCATTATCTTAATTATGGACCCACACGCATTAGCCTTGATGGGCCCAGGAGTGCCTTAGAAAAAAGGCTTTAAAGACTGATGGAACCAATGTATTCCTGCAGCACTACACATTCAGCTAATTCTTTAGGATAATGTGCTGAAATAGGCAGACTAAGACACTCTGAAGCGTTTTTTAACCCAGTACCGGTTACATTATTATATTATTGAACCTAATGGAGGCTGTGCTGATGTAAGGTATTCGACTCTATGAATCCCACTTATGAATAAGAAATAAGAAATCACATCGATTATTCTTTACATTTCAACTGAATAAGAACATGGCGAAAAAAAGCCAGCATGGAGAATATACCCTACACTATAATTCTTATCGAGACAATAAGTGAATACTCCAATAGAAGGGTAGCGCCTGTGGATGTTGGCTGATAAAGTCCGAGAAGACAGCATCCGGCGATAAGGGGAAAATAATAGTTCTACCTATCAGCTAATTAACTAAATAACTAATGAGACATTAGTATGGTGAAGCATATCATCCCCGGCCCAAGAGCATGAGAAGAAATGTCTCTATTTTTTCATTCTCCCTACGATCCAAAGTCCGGATTCCTTCTCCCAGTTCACACACATGGCCACACGGTGGCAGCCTCGGCCCTGTTTTGATCCCGACCGGCTTGCCGCTGAAACAGGACTAAGTGGGGTTGTTGCAGAGAGAGGGCAGGAAGAGCCATGTTCGGATCAACCAAACATTATTGGAAACATTAATAACTGACACTCTAGGGCTTGGATGACTGTGGAGGTAGTCGGTTAGAAATAAAGATATCAAATGAGTGCGTATGAAACGTAACAATCTCGCTTTTTTTTTTTCTTTACGAGAACGCCTGTAAGCAATGCAACAATTCATGTCTTCTGGTGGTACATCTCAGGTCCACTGGAGCAACCACCAAATGCAAATGTAGCGCTCAAAGCTAAAGCAGTAATGAAGACAGTATTTAAAGGGTAAGTCAGCTGAAAAGACACATCCCTGAACTTACTCGGCTCATCTGGTGTTTTATAAAAAAGACAACCGATGCTGCGTCACTTTTACTTTCAAACCAAAAGCCACGGCGAAGAATCAAAATCAAAATCGAATCTAATGAGATCCCCCATAAAATCCAATCACACACCCAATCGAAACCCTTAAAAGCAACCGCCAAGGTTTTGTCAACGTCGGGTTGAGTTGATCGCCGCGCTGATAAACGTGACGAGCCGCCGACTTTGATGATCCCGTCAGCGTTTCTCGGCGGGCGCGCGTCAGCTCAGGGTCGCCTGTTCGGCGCTGATCCACCTGATGGGCCGGCGGCGCCTCATCTCCGCGCTCCGCCGTTAAAGCCGGGGGAGAACGGCGGCGGGCAGAGCGGCAGACGACGAGTCATCTCTCGGGTCCCCCGGGGGTGAGGGCCCGTGTGCGCCATGAAGTGCAGCCATCAAAGAGACGGCGATGCGGTGCCCGTATGCGGATGGCCTAC